>NW_027187351.1:24721660-24852397 GCF_028583685.1 Petaurus breviceps papuanus
CTATCTATCTATCTATCTATCTATCTATCTATCTATCTATCTATCTAATCTATCTGTCTGTCTGTCTGTCTGTCTGTCTATCTATCTATCTATCGGAGAGACAGAGAAAGAGCATAGGAGAGAAGGAGGGAACAGAGAAAAGGAGAGTGAGTGTATGTATATTCCATCCTCCACTAAAGTCATTCATGCTTCTATGCTTTATAATGGTATACAGACAACCTTGAGTTTTTTAAGGCTATATCAAGAGAGTATAAATTCTACCATGTCCTATAAAGCTGGAAAGTTTTGGAATGTAGGCCTAAGGACATATTTATTTTAAGTCTCACCTAAAGATGAGGCTGGCCAAGTTAGGACAAGCTCATCATCTGAAGTTGGCCACCAGGTGATTAATTTTCTGGCCCCAGCAATTCATGAAAGCTATCTATTAAGTTTTGGAAAGGTTCCTGCCTATATCAGGAAAAAAAGCAGCCATGCCCATAAAACTACTGATACCTATCAAGCTAGATTGAATTGAATTTTTTCAAGTATTCAGGAAGTATTCTTATATGTGCTACATTTCTATACAACAGCAAGAGCATGGCTTTGAAGGAAGTAAAGGAGAAATTGGTGAGAAGGTAAGGATTTTTTAAAAAGAAACTTTTTAATAATAAGTATTTGCATGTTATATAGGTTATTTTTTAATCCTAAAAATAAACTATTTAATTTGTATTCTGTTTTTCATATAAAACTGTCTGATTGATTGTTCAATAATAATGAAAATATGATTCTAATTAAGTTAGAGCAATTCAAGTCTTAAAAGATGATAGCAGATCATTTGAGTCTTGCTTTGAATGGTCTTCTGTACTTGTATAAAAATATGCTAAATATTATGATTAATTCCCTTTCCAAAGCATCCTCTGCACAACTTACCTCTTATCTACACTGTGTACATCTTTTATATGCATAGTTGTTCGCACGCTGTCTTCTCCATTAACTTGTAAGCTCCTTGAGGGTAAGAGTCATGCTTTGCCTTTCTTTGTATCTCCAGGGACTTTAGCACAGTTCTTGGCACACTTTTGTTGTTTAGTTGTTCAATCATGTTCAACTCTTTCTGACCCCATGGACCATAGAATTTCAATACTGTCCAGGGATTTCCTTGACAAAGATACTGGAGTAGTTTGTCATTTCTTTCCCCCAGTGGATTTAGGCAAACAGAAGTTAAGTGACCTGCCCAGGATTGCACAGCTAGTAAATGTCTGAGGCCAGATTTAAACTCAGATTTTTTTGACTCCAGACCCATCATTCTATCCACTGAGCCACCTAGCTGCCACCATTAAGCACACAGTAAGTGCTTAATAAATGCTTATTGTTGTTAATGATGATGATGATTACTAACACATAGGTCTAGTGTTGCTTACCTTTTCAATGAACTCTAGTGGTTCAATGATCAAATATAAACTCTACTATTTGACATTTAAAGCCCTTTATGACCTAATTCCAAACTACCTTCATAAGCTTATATATTAGTAAGCATTCTATAATTCAACTGAATTGGTTTTCTTGATAATCCTTACATTACATACAACATTCCATTTTTCTCTATGGATTTGTTCAGGCTGTACTGCATGCTTGGAATGCACTCTTTTCCTCACCTCTGTGAGGAAACTTTCTTAAGTTCCTTCAAAGATCAAGGCAAATGTCAACTCAGATGTGAGTCCTCTCCTGATCCCCACAAATGCTCATGCCTTTCTGTCCAGACAACCTTGTATTTATTTTGCATCTACTTATCTATGTATATATTTTCTCTCTGATAAAATGCAAGCCCCTTGAAGGCAGGGACTATTTCCATTTTTCTCTTTGTATCCCTAGCACCTATTAAAATGAATGAGATACAGTAGGTGCTTAATAAGTGCTTGTTGACTGATACAGTATTCATAACAATATATTTCTTAACAATTATTGTTTCACATAACAATACACATATTGCCATTAGAAGCAGTTAATTACAATGGTCATTGTGAATTTGCTGATAATTTATTGCGAAAAGTTTACTGTCAGTGACTTGACCATTGTGATACTCATTGATAATACATCTTTTTAAAATCAGAATATATCTATATACAATAAACTTATAGATGTTTGTTCAGTTTTCATACTTAGACATTGTTTTTCATTCTTCCCTAAGACTCATTAAACAGAAAACATAGAAAAATGAGCTGATTTGAGTTTTGCCTCCTTTGCTTTCCTCCTCTTATCCTACTTTCCTACTCCAATGACTGACATATATCTTGAGGGAGGAATAGGAATTGGAATATATAATCCAAGAATGAACTCATCTGCTTTAAATAAGCAGATTTTATTATTGATAAGTAAAAATCATATTTATGTACTGCTTTAAAGTCTACCAGTTTCCTGACTATAGTCTCATGAAGTAGCCAGTGTAAATATTATTATCCCCATTTTACACAGGTGAAATGAGGCTTGCCCATAACAAGTAAGTATCAGAGCCAAGATTCTAACCCAGAACTCTGGACTCTGAAATTCAATACACTTCCACTATGAAATGCTGACTTTGTATACTTAAAATTCTTTGTATTCATTAGCAATTTGCTTCCCCAGTGACTCTTCCTTGTAATGCCCGAACATGTATTATAATTACAAGGTAAGCAACTTATGTTTTGTAAGCTCCATGGTAATTACTTTTAGATTTATTAAGTGCAGCAAACATCTGTAAGAAATTGTGATAGCTGCATAATTTATGAGCACTCCATTAAATGATGCCTGTTTTAAATGAGCTACTTTTTTAATGGGTCACTTTGCTGAGGGAGTCTTATATTTCTGCCCTAGAATTCCCCTAATTCCAAGCACAGAATTTAAGTAAAAAGCTTTGCTTCCTTATGTTTCTGATTTATCAATGTGTTTTGCCTGTATAAAAAAGCATCAGTATAAATAAAAAGAATCGACAGAGTCTCAGTAATTTAAAGAGGCACCAAATCATTGAACCCATCTCTAGGTAGCTCTTTTTGTATTTTATGTGCACATTTGATTTCAAGAGGTAATAACCTACTCCTAGACAAACAAAATAAGGGATCTTTAGTTTACAGATCTCCCTCCAGGTTCTCTGTATCTATTGTGATATAGGGTAAATGACAGTGAATATTGTTTGTCTCATATTCTAATACTTAGCTTTACTGGGAGGTGAAAAGTGTTTATGGAGGTGATCAGAAGGAAATGAGGCATCAAAGATTAAAGACAACCTTATCATAACTCAAGACAGTTTGTAGACAGATGCATGATTCCTATTGTAATTCTTATACTTCAAAAAGGCACTGCCTTGGGAAACTAAATGTGATTTTCTAATTATATGAAATATCATTTTTCCTTTTCCTCCAGCATTATGTATTAGTTGGAAATTTTTTGGTGTTTCTAATCAATTTATTAAGATAAAGTCAAATCAAGTCAATAAGCATATTATTAAATACCCCCCAATATTCTAATCTAGACACTGTCCTAGGATAAAGATAATAAACTAATTATAATGAAATTAATACTTTATCTTTCCTTAGAAATTCAATGTGTAATAGGTATGCTAATCACATATTATTCAGTAACTCTAAGAAAGAGAAACTTGAAGTGCTTACTATATAGCTTTTTCAAACAAAGATAACAGAAATTTGATTTTCAGATCTTTATACAAAAAAAAAACTTTGTATGCAATTTTAAAGTGATCCAACTTTCTCCTTTGTCCTTCATATTATTACTTTACTTTGAGTCATTGTTTTAGTAGTGTTTAAAACCAGCTATTATTCTTAAATGCTCTAATATGTGAATTGTAAAATAAAATTGTTCCAGGAAATTGTATGCATGGAGCTATCCCATCTTTTGATCTGAAGCCAAACTTTTTTGATTGAAGCCAAAATCAACTCAATTCTTATTATATAACTATATAAAAACTATATAAAAACATTAAAATATATTACTATAAAAGCCCATATTTCTTTAGTGATCCTGAATAAAGGTCAAATGGAGGAATCTCTTGCTTTTATGGAATCCAAATGAGTGTAGAAAGCAACATTGCAGCCCTGGTTTTCTACCTGATTGGTTTCCCATGGAAGCATCATTGTCAGTCATTGTCCAAGAAAGAGCCCAAGGAACTCACCATGTGATGATGATAGTCTCATTGAAAGCTACAGATATGAAACATCAGCACTAAGTAACAATTAAAGATACTCAACAAATTAAAGGTGAAACCCACAATTCTGTCAAATACGCACTTACGTAAAAGGCAGTATGGAAGAAAAGCAGACCTACTGACATTTCAATCTGCAGTTGTTTTTATTAAACATACACACACATACACACTAGCTATTTCTCTTGACAAAAAATCCAAGTTAAAAAAAAATTCAGTTTCACTGTGTACCAGTTTTGTTCTTTGGAGTCAAGGAAAGCTATGGCACAACCTTGCCCCAATTTGCCCCAATAAGCAAAGTACATAATTATCCACCCAAAGATCAGTAGAATAGATTAAAACAAACAAACAAACAAAAAACAGCATGAAATTGGACACTTTCATCACCTTATTACCACCACCCTATATCCTGAATTGTTATCTTTGTCAATGTGGTACAGAATCTCTTTTTAAATTTTTGAGCTGATTTAGGTTTCTTCTAGGTTATGAGAACTATGAAGGAAAGACAGAGGCAACACTTTATGGGGTTTCACTATTGAATGATGTAGCTAGGGGTGGGGAACCTGTGGCCTCAAGGCCACATTGTGGCCCTCTAAGTCCTAGTGGGGTCCTTTAACTGAATCCAAACTTCACAGAACAAATACCTTTAATAAAATAATTTATTCTGTAAAACTTGGACTCAATCAAAAAGGCCAAATTCAAGGACCTAGAAGACCACATATGGCCTCCAGACCACAGGTGCTCTACCCCTGATAACCTTTCAGTTCAGGAATATTGTTGTTCTTGAAAAGTACTAATGATGTTAGGAGGCTGATATTTTGACTTGCAAGTGAATTGGATTTAGGTTGGCAGAACTTCAGGAATATAATTCTGGTGGATGAGAAGAGTTCTTTTTTGATAATAGCTATTTGTCAGTCATTATATGAAGACAGTATACATCGGGGTCAAATTTATAGTTTGTATACCTTAGGAAAAACATTAGAACTGTAGGATTTTTTAATATTAAGAGATTTAAATAATTAAAAGTTAATAACTAGAATTATTAATCTTTTAATATTAATATGAAAATGAAAAGCAAATATCAGCACCAACGTAGGACCGATTTTTAAAATATTTTAAATAAATTTAAAACATTTATTTATTTACTTTTAGCTTACAACATTCAATTCCACTATCCCTTGAGTTCTAAATTTTCTCCTTCTCCCTCTCTGCCCCCCTCCCCTCCCATAGCAGCAGGCAATCCCATATAGGTTCAACAAATACCTTCACATTAAACATTAATCAAGTTGTAAAGAAGAGTTACAACCAGTGGAGTGAACAAAGAGAAAGAAGGGACAAAATAAAACAAAACACAAAACACAGAGAGCAAGTAGTTTGCTTCAATCTACATTCAAACTCTGTAGTTCTTTTCTCTGGATATGGATATTCTAACCTTGCATTACTGAGAGGAGCCCAGTCTATCATTACAGACATGATGTGTCTGTAATTGTATACAATGTTCTCCTGGTTCTGCTCTCCTCACTCAACATCAATTTATATATAAGTTTCTCCAAGTTATTATGAAGTCCATCTGCTCCTCCTTTCTTATAGCACAATAGTATTCCCTTACATTCATGTACCATAACTTGTTTAGCCATTCCCCAATTGATGGGATTGATTTCTAATTCTTTCCTACCACAGAAAGAGCTACTATAAACATTTTTGTACATATGGGTGCTCCTCCTACTTATATGATCTTTTTGGGATACAGCCCTAGAAGTGATATTGCTGGATCAAAGGGTATGCACACTTGCTCTCCAGAATGGTTGGATCAGTTCACAACTCCACCAACAATGCATTAGTGTTCCAATTTTTCCACATCCTCTCTAGCATTTATCATTTTCCTGTTTTGTCATTTTAGCCAATCTGACAAGTGAGATGTGGTACCTCAAATTTGTTTTGATTTTCATTTCTCTGATCAATAGTAATTTAGAGCATTTTTCATATGCTTATAGATATCTTTAATTTCTTCCTCTGAAAACTGCCTGTTCATACCCTTTGACCATTTATCAATTGGGGAAAGGACCTTTTTAAGTAATTGCTTCAAATCTTGTTAAAATTCTGATTTTTAAAATGGTGTTTCAAAGGATCATAGATTTTTAGGTTTGAAAGAAACTGATTTTCTGCTTTTCTTCTGGCCTTGGATACATTTGTTTTACTTGTACAAAACCTTTTTAAGTTAACATAATTGAAATTATCCATTTTATACCTAACTTTGCTTTCTATCACTTGGATTTTTTTTAAATAAATTGTTAGCCTTCCCATAAATCTGATAAGTAATATGTTCTATGTTCTTCTAATTTTCTTGTAATATTTCTCTTTGTATTTAGGTCATGTATCCATTTTGACCTTATTTTAGTAAATGGTGTAAAATATTGGTTTATACCCAGTTTCCACCATAGTGCTTTCCAGTTTTCCCAACAATTTTTAATGTGAGACTGTTTTCTGAAAAAGGTTTTGATAACTGCATTTCAGCACAACTTTTTCCTTTGTAATCCTATTTTTTACATTTAGAAACATTATTCTGAGATGTGATACAACAGTTTCAGCAGACTGTCAAGGCACAAAAAAAGATTAAAGGACACTTACTCTGTCTTCTTTTTCTTAGGCTAAAAATCCCAGTTCTTTCATCTGATCTTCATATGGCTTAAACTCTTCACTTCACTATCTTTTCCCCCCTGCTCTGTAGTTTCTCCAGGTTATCAGTTTCCTTCTTAAAATTTAACATCCACATGTGAGCAACACGCTCCAGATGTGACTTGGCCAGGGTCTAGTTTAGTGGACTGATCACCTCCTCATTCATGGGTGTGACATCTCTCTTAATGTAGTTTAAGATCATATTAATTTTAGTGATTTCTACATAACACTGCTTACTCATATCGAGCTTGAAACCATTAAGACCTCCAATTCTTTTTCATTTGACCTATTCTTCAGTTATGCCCTCTTCATCTTGTGTTTATGTACTTGATTCTTTGAGAACAATTAATCAATATGTGTATGACTTCTCAATTATAACTATTGAATTTCAGCATATTTCAGCAATTTTATTTGACCCAAGCTTCTAAATGATCAGCATCTTTTTGAATACTGATTCTGTCATCCATTTTGTTAAGCTATCCTTAATATTATATAATAATAAAACAATAAGTTTTGTGTTATCTGCCAATTCCATAAGCATGCTTTCTGCTTCTTTTTCTAAATAGTTTATAAATAGGTTTAATTGTACAGAGTAAACATAGATTTTGGAAGGAGGCGACCAAGTTGTCAATAAACTAATAACAGATCTGGTCATTCAATTAGTTCTGAATCTACCTAATTGTGCTGTTGTGTAGACCACATTCCTCCACAGTGTTCACAAGTTTAGTATGATAGGCTTTTTAAAAGTCTAAATCTGGGTATGCTACAATCTGGGTATCTACAATATTCCCTTGCTTTTGTGGTATAATAATTGTTAGAAAAGGAAATAAAATTAGTTTGGCATGACCTGTTCTTGCTGAAGTAATACAATATCTTTATGATACTGATTCCTTTTCTAAATGTTTATTAAATCCTCCCTTTAATAATACATTTGATTTTGCTAAGAATTGAAAACAGTATCTTGAGCTTGCAGACTCCTTTCCATCTCCATTTTTTAAAAGTAGTACAACATTCTTGAATTATGTAGCACATTTTTTGTTCTTCAAGTTCATTCAAATACTGCCAAATGACTCAATAATCATAGCTGACAGGTTGTTGACTCAAAAATTTATTTTATCTTGGTCTAGTGAATTGAACTAATGAAAGTATATAAGTTATGTATTACTCTTTTCTAACTTATTTTGTATATAAATTCCCTATAATCAATTTTTGCTTTGTCTTTTCTAGTCCAAACATGAGTCACTTTAACAGAGAAAACAGAAGTGAAATTAAAATGAGTAGCTCTGTCTTCTCTTTCTTGTCAACTATCTCCATCCTTTCTTACTTGATCAGTAGTACGGTTCTGTCTTTGATCCTCCTCTTTTCTTCCTATATAGTTTTTTTAAACTTTTTTTAAAAAAATCTTTAGATTTACTTGACAGTCTCATTCTGAGCAAATGTCATAAATGATGAAGCTAGTGAAGAAACCTAAGAATGACAGAAAGGAGTTGTAATTTTTAATTATTTTAAGCTTAGAATTTTAAAGTATCTTTGCCAATTTAATGGGTGAAATTCATTATGTAGTTATAAGAAAATTCAGTTTTTCCTATTTTAACTGATAATTTGTGTTTCTTCTTTCAAAAACTAATCCACATCCATGGAGGAATGAAGTATGCTGTTATAAATTTGTTCCATTTCCTAATATATTTTAGATGTTGGATTTTTATCAAAAATTGAAGGGAAAGATGTTTTCCCAATTTTAAAGCTGGTGCTTTATTTAGTCAATCAATAAAATTACCTCATCTGATTTAATTCAAGTAATACTTTCATGAGATAAGAACATAGTTTTATCAATTATTCAGAAACTTTAGACTAAGTTAAAATCATCCTTGATCATGTTGCACAGGAAATGTGTTGAATTGGCTGATGAAACTTGGTCATTCCTTGGGGGGGGGTCATCTATTAATTATCAAGCTAATTTGGATGGGAAAGAGATTCAGAGTTGAACAAATGTCTGGTGTTGGAAAGGAGAAAAAGCTCTTTCTGAGAAGAAATATCTTGGTGATGAGGGTAAAGGGAGAGAAGAGGCATTTGGCTTTGATCTCAGCTTCCATCCTTGCCTTGACTAGAGAAGGACCTTGTGAGCTTTGAAAGGTCTGGAGGATTCTTGATTTTCCATCTTTTCATGGCCTCCTTAATATTGTATCTTGGGACAACAGCAACTGGTGGCAGTGTCTGCATTGGTATTCAGGAACAAACTAGATGTCATATAGAAAATTAGAATGCTCCACAAGGAGCCCAGAAAAGAAGCAAAAGCATGTCTAAGAGTTCTTCAGCATTCCATGAAGAGATAAAAAAGCCTATAACAATGAGGAACTATAATTTAACCGATTGCTATATATGCTCTTTTAGCTTAAGCTCTGTCTCCTGGACTTCTTATCTACAGTGTTTCCCCGATAATAAGACCTATCCCGAAAATAAGCCCTCCCCTTACTGTGTAAGATTCCTCTAAAATAAGCCCTCTCCCGAAAATAAGCCCTGTTGAAATTGCTACTGTAGTGAAGGTGATCCCCTGCGCTACATGCTACATTACGGTACTCTCTGTATGCACCGTCCCCCCCCCCCCCGTGAAATGCACGCCATGCTCCGAGCTGCATCCAATCAGAGCTGCAGCAGTGAGCGCGTCATCCTGTTCTTCCCCAGTGATTTGCTTATTGAATAAAGGTACATTTCTTTGTTCACATTTACCTGTTTATTAAAATTGCTGTCAATGTTCATTAAAATAAGCCCTCCCCTGAAAATAAGCCCTCTGGTGTTTTTCTGTCCAAAAAAATTAATAAGACAGTGTCTTATTATCGGGGAAACATGGTACCTGTGAGAGATTGAATCATAGAGTTTGGGATGGGTGATTTGTACCAGTTTTTTCTTGCTGTACCATCTCAGTAAATATCATTTTCCAAAAGCTAAGTCTAGATGATTAATTGATGATCAACCCATAATCATAGTTGGGAAAATACTGGTGGGGGCTCATGGTTGTAATACCATTAGAAAGATACCTTCTTCAACCCATCAAGGGGTTGTCCTTGTCCTTGTCCTCTGATGTGACATATAGGAACCAAGCTCTTGAGATCTGTCTCCTTAGTGAGCACGTGCTGCACAATCTTTATTTTTAAAAAAATCTACATATGTTGCCTTTTGATGTGCAAAAGCACATCAAATTTGCATGATTAAATAATGCATTTTGGGAACCAACAATTTTTGTTGTTTAATCAATAAAAGTTTTCCTTCTCTCCATAATTCTAAAATATATATTTTTCTTCTGTTTTCATTTTTTTTATTATTTGAAGTATTGATCTTGGAATTTATTGTAGAATAGGGTGTGAAAAGTAGATCTTATCTCATTTTTCACTATACTATACTATGATACAGTTCCCAGCAGCTTTTAATGAGTAATGATTCCTTTCTCTAGTATTTTATGATTTTGGATTTATCAAGCTTTTTTCCTGTTATATGCCTTTGTTTCTATTTCTGGATTATCTATGATATTTCATTGATCCTCCATGTTTTTAAATTTTTTTTTTACCCATTTTGAAGTAGTTTTTAAAGTGACAACTTTTAAGTATAACTTGAGATCTGGCAGTATATTATTCCCCTAATACCCTTCTTCCATACAGACATTTTTTCCCTCTAAATTTTCCTTCATACTCTTGGTTGACATGAATTATATTATTCTTTCCTATTAATTTTGATAACTTTTTGTAATTTGATGATGTAACAACTTGGGTAGTATTAACTATATCATCTGGGTATATCAAAGCATGTCATCATTTCTCTAGCTTTTAATATTTTCTTTAGGTCTGTTTAATTTTATATTTGTTTTAATACAGATCTTGTTTTGTTATAGTAAATTAATGACCATGTATTTGCTATGTTGGCCTTATTGGAAACTGTATTTCTCTTAACTGCCTTAGGAGATGGTAGATTTCATTTTACTAACAATCAGCAAAGGCTAAAACTACCCAGTCAATTGTAGAGGGATACTTGTTTGTGTGTGGATTGGATTAGATGGCCTCTGCAATTCCTTCTACATCAGAGATTCTGTGATTCTTTCTATAGAATTATTTTTTTACCATTGTTGTTGTTCATAAGATAAAGTTAAATTTCTCACTTTACAGATAAGTAGAGGTAGAAAGAGGTGAAATAATTTGGCTTAAGTCATGCAGTTTATAAATAACAGCCAGGATTTGCACTTAGCCCTTTACCAGACTATCTTTTCCTTCTGTAGGTCTCCCTACCTAACATTTATTGATATCAAATAATAGCATTTATTTTGATAACACATGATGAGTGCATTACCTAAGTGCTTAAAATATTAGGCATTGCTAGATGTATTCTAAAACAATAAATTTATGCAAAAATTGTTTTTTTCTAGCTACATGTATATTTCACAATCCACATAGTACTCTCCTGAATACTCTTTAAAAATTACCACAGTGTACCTTACTGAATGCTCTCTAAAAACAGCAACTGTAATTCCAAATTCATTAATATTAACCATATTTCATCTCAGAATTTGTGTTTAGTTAAATACATTGTCTTCATCATTGATTTTCGGATGAGAATATTATTATAAAATCCCTGGTTTAGCATATGATGAGATAATTAGAGGACCTCACCTCAAAAAAATGAAAACTACTCATGGAATTTTAGAACTAGAAGGGATCTTAGAGACATGTAGTCTAACTACCTTATTTTGAAAATGGGGAAATTAGAGCCCAGAGAGGCTAAGCAATTAACACAGGGTTACTCCACAATAGCCCAAAGTAGTACCTAGGCTTTCTTACTCCCTTCACGAATACTCCATTGTTTCAGATACCATAAGCACCCTCATATGAATAAAGCAAGCTTTTAGGCATTTGTGGAATTCTTTTTAACATTATATAACTTTAAAATAAGTTCATTTCGTTTTTCATAAACCAAGTCAAGTCAATCTCAAATATTTTTAAGCTACATTGCTTCCTCTTGACTCTTTCTTTCCTCCTGTGATGATGCAAAAAGCCTCTTCCCTTTAATGGTTGCATCTGGAGAATTATTGAGGGTGAGACTATGGTGAAAAATATCCCCTTAGACAAAGCCTTAGCTGAGCCACTTCAGAGCTTAATCAATCATTCATTTCCATATCTATTCAAATGAATATTGAATAAGAGCAGCACTGAATTCATTCCTCAATACTCTACTGCTGCTTGTTTCTAGCATTAAAAATTTATCAACACCTGTGACATGTGGCATGTAGTTCTAATGTCTAAATGCTATGCTAATGAGAGTAATGTATCACTCACTAGATAGTGTTAGGTTGATTCATTTTTGTTTAAATTTCATACTTAACTCATAACAACGGAGGTTAAAAACTTAAGACTTTAATTTCAGTAGTAATACAAGGGAAATATGATTTATTTTAGTAATACATCACCAAAATATTGACACCTTACATTACGTGTCAGAAAATTATGGTCATTCAGCCAATCATGAGAGATTATCTATTACTTTAGACAGTGATTATGGTTTCTGATAAAATATGACTTTTTTGCATTTTAAAATATATTGACTTTAAAAGCAGTTAATTTCATATTCAATTTCTATCATGTCAATGATGTATAGAACTTGGGCTTTGAGTTTGAAGACAGGAATTATGGGTGTTTAAATTAGACTGTGTGGCAATTCTTCTCAATAGCAATTCAGATCACATGTTTATCATGTGTTAAGTGTTGGAGATACAAAGATAGAAATAGTACTAATCTTGCTTGCCAGGAACTTAAATTTAATGCAGGAAAAGACTTGTACACAGCAAACTCTGATAAAAAGGGAAGTGAGAGACTTTAGCTAAAGTGAGAAATTAAATGAGGGAAAGATTACTTTTACCTGTGGAGGGGAGGGGATTAAAAATAATGAGTTAACATTTAAACCCTTAAAAGTTTGCAGTACATGTTACATATATCATCTCTTTTGATCTTCACAGCAACCCTGTGAGATAAATGCTATTAATGTCCCCATTTTATAGATAAAAGAAAAGTTTTAAGTAACTGAGGAAGTTTAAGTAACTTATCCACAGTCATACAATTAAGCTAGTAAGGCTCTGATACAAAATTTCAACTCAAGTGAGGAAATATATACTAGAATTCTAGGATATGATACCTTCTTTTCTGAACCAATGAATCAGATGAGATCACATGATCATCAATCAATCAATAAGCTTTTATTGAGTGCCTACTATGTATTGGGCCCTGAGAATTCAAGGAAAAAAAATAAAACCACCCCTGCTTTGAGACTTTACAATTCTTTGGGTGGAGGGGGGAGGGAGGAAGTAAATATATACATATATAAGTTGCAAATGCTGTTTGTCTGTTCTCAAAAAGGATCGTGACCTCAGGAAGGTGATGCCATGACATACAAGTGAATTGGATTTAAATGAAGGAGGACTGTGCAAAGTCTGGTGACTATAAACACATGCATGTATGTATGTATGTATAGGTGTGTATATATGACACGCCTATACACATATATTCATGCATGTGTATATATATATGAAGCAAATTAGGCACAAGATGGACTTGAATCAGAAGGCATGAGCAGCTGAGGGGACCAGGAAAAGTCTCTCCTGCATGAGTTGGTACCTGAGCTGAGCCTTGAAGGAAGCCAGGGAACTCTAAGATGCAAAGGGCAGAAGTGAGAGCATTTCAGGTATGAGATATGTGCAAAGATATAAAGATGGAATCACAACTGTAGCTAGACCTAACTTCAAAGACCATTTAGTCTAATTCCCACCTCTAACCTTTAAAAAAACAGATTAGAAATGAAGGCACAGGGATGTTCTCCTTTTATTCCTCCCCATCTCCTCCTGTCCCCCTTTCCCTTCTTTAATCCCTCTCCCTCAACCTCGCTCTCTTTTTCTTTCTCTCTCTCCCTTCCCCCTCCTCTCTTTTAAAATGTCAAAACAAGGTCTTCAATTCCCAGTCTTTTAGAATCTGAAAGTTATTAATCATTAAACAATTTAACTTTCAGATACAGAACAAAACCTCACATTTAGAATGTGAATATTGTAGACAAGAGCTCTCTTTTCACTCTATCACATTGGATATAGATATTTCTGTTACCATTCAACAGGAGTTTGCTATACATGGTTTTCAAACACTCCCCCAAATAGTAGCTAGGTCTACTATTCCAGTTCCAGTGTATTATACGTGCTACTACCAGAATCATACTCATGAGCAGGGTCACATGGTTCATAAGTGTCTAAAACTAGATTTAAATCCAGGTCCTGACTCCAGACTCTATCCACTGTGCTATGTAGCTGCCCATTATAATCAAGTTCTGTGAGGTTCTAGGGCCTTTGGCATTGTTTTTGTGAAATTATTAGTTTCAGGCAAAGAAAGTGCCAAAATTAGAATAATTGTTTGATAGGAGTCAAAGTTGAAATGTGTATTTTTAGGATTTCAGTGAAAAATCTGTCATGGTGGCCACCTGCCATATTCTGAATGAATGGAAGCACATTAAATGCCTTTATTATAAGCAAACAATTCTCCCACCCTCACACTGAAACAACTGTGGATACTTTACCTCACCTCCTGTGGCTTTTCTCTCATCACCTTCCAGTAATTTAATTAACGTCAGCATGTCCTATGTTTATTTTATTTGCCCCAGTAAGATGCAACCCTGCTGCAACTCTTCAAAAGTACTTATGTTTGACAGCTGACTTGAAAATGGAACTCCAGTCAATTCACTTAAAAAAAGCATTTATTAAATAACAACTATGTGTTAGGCAGTAGGGACACAAAAACAGCAGAGGGTATGATCTATTATGGAGAGGGTTGAGTACACAAATAAATATGACACAAGAAAGAGTAATTTAAGTGCAAGGGGAAATTGAAACAAAGTAAGAAATTTTAGTAGTGAGAGAGCTCTTCCTGGGCAAAGAGAATCAAATAGAAGCTAATACCCTAGTTGGGCCTTGAGTGAGTGAAGGATTTCCTTTGCCTCTAGTCTGTGACCACTCCAATCTATCTTCCCTACCTCTGCCTGAACAATCTTCCTAAAATATTCACTGTGATCGTTTCCCTTCTCCACTCAAAAGTATTCAGACAGACAGAGGTGGGTTGGTTGATTCCATTCTAGGTATAGAGAAAGCATAGATATGGAGATAAGAGGTGACCAAGAACTGAGAAAATAGTTTGGTCTCAGTTCAGACCGACTGAAATGTAGGCTATGTGAAGAATGGTAGTATGAAATAGAGCTGGACACACTGATTCCAGATTGCGGAGATCCTTGTAGGCCAGAGTGAAATATGCTTCAATTCGGTTGGTGGTTGGTTGCTTAGTTGGTTGGTTGGCTGTTGTCCTTTGTTCTCTAAGAGGACTAAAATGATGTCACTATTCTAAAGTCAAGTTTCAGCGTGTCTGACTGTGGCTGATCAGGCCAATACTAGCTTGGAATGTTCTACCACTGGTTGGGCAGAAATAATACATGTGAACATTTGGAGTGGATACTCTAAATTTGTACATCCTGAGTTTCCTTTGAGCTGTTTCAATTCTGCTTTGCTCATAGAGCACAGCATCTTCTCTGATGTGAGGAAACAAGCCACGCTGAGTGGTCCTGTGCCAGTGTCTCCTATATCACACAATCAATTCCAAAGTTCTTTTTTTAATGATTGCTATCCTTTATGTTTTTTAAATTTAAATTTATTTCCTTTTAGTTTACAACATTCAGTTCCACAATCCCTTGAGTTTCAAATAGGTTCTACGAATACCTTCATGTTCAACATTAGTCATGTTGTAACTAAGGATTATAATCAATGAGGTGAACAATGAGAAAGAAGGGACAAAACAAAACACAAATGAGAGAGAGAGCAAATAGTTTGCTTTAATCTGAAGACTCTGTAGTTCTTTCTCTGGATGTGGATATCCTTTTTCCATTACAAGTCTGTTGAAGTTGTCTTCTAACCTTGTTTTGCTGAGAGGAGCCCAGTCTATCAAAGTTAGTCGTCACACCTACAACGTGTCTGTAATTGTGTACAAAGTTTTCCTGGTTCTGCTTTCCTCACTCAGCATCAGTTTCTATAAGTCTCTCCAAGTTTTAATGAAGTCCATCTGCTCCTCATTTCTTATAGCACAATAGTATTCCATTGCAATTATATACCACAACTTGTTGAGCCATTCCCCAATGGATGGGCATCCCATTGATTTCCAATTCTTTACCACCACAAATAGAGCTGCTATAAATATTTTTTGTACATATGGGTTCTTTTCCTACTTCTATGATTTTTTTGGGATACAACCCTAGAAGTGCTATTGCTGGGTCAAAGAGTATGCAATTATTTATAGCCTTTTGGACATAGTTCCAGATTGCTCTCCAGAATGATTGGATCAGTTCAAAACTCCACCAACAATGCATTAGTGTTCCAATTTTTCCACAGTATTTATCATTTTCCTGTTTTGTCATTTTACCCAATCTGACAAGTGAGATGTGGTACCTCAGAGTTGTTTTGATTTGCATTTCTCTAATCAATAGTGATTTAGAGCATTTTTTTCGATATGACTATAGATAGCTTTAATTTCATCTGAAAACTGCTTGTTCATATCCTTTGACCATTTATCAATTGGGGAATGACTTGTATTCTTATAAACTTGACTCAATTCTCTATATATTTTAGAAATGAGGCCTTTAAGATCTTGAGAGTGTCCTTGTATTGCTTCTTCTGACCACCAGGTGAATGCTTGCCCTGTCTGAGTTCTCTATAAAAGTCTTTTTAACAGTTGTATATTTTACAATCATTCAATGAATGTAATCAGAGTTGCACTCTCTGAAGCAGAGTTTGAATGCTTGGCAGTTTAGTTCGAGTAAGGACCTCAGAGTCTGGTACCTTATCCTGCCAGGTGATCTTCAGTATGAAACTATTGAAGACCTTTGAGTAGAGGAAGTGTTGTGAAATGTTAAGATTTCACAGGCAGTGGTATGAAGGATGAACTAGAGATGTTATTCTGTAAAGAGATTATTTTAAATGGTTAAGCAAGTATAGATGAAAATTTGAACCAAGTTCATTGAAACAGGAATAAAGAGGAGACAAGAGTTGTATTGTAAAGGTGTAAGTAACAAGACCCAGTGACTATTGGGATAGGTGGGCCAAATAAGAAGGCAAAAATAAAGACACTTCTGAAGTTATGAGCCTAGAATTCTGGAAGAGTGGTGATGCCATTGTCAGAAATAGAGAAGTTTTTTTTTTCATTCAAAATACAGCATTTACTAAGTGTGATTAAATAATCTCCAAGTACTACCCCACCCCAGGACCTTCCAATCATTCAATCAATTACAAAGTCCCTGTTCTAAATACTACCCCACCCCTAGGCTGTACCTTCATTTAGTCCACCACAAAGCCCCTCTTCTCAAATGGAGATTAGTTTCCAAACATAAGTAGTACATTCATTTGTTTAACCATAGAACACAAAAAGGTCAAAAGTTCCCCACCCCTGGATCACAATTGAATCTACCCCAGAGTTACATCAAGTTTAAGCACAGCACTTAATACCCAAATGGAGGTCTTTTCTTCATCTTGACACAGGCAAGTTCTCAGCAATCTTAGTTCCTGGGGAGACAAGGCTTAGCAAGGCCACAAGATACATTGCCAGTCCCTTCCTTAATTCATCCTCTGTCTGTAGGACAGTCCTAGAACCCCTGAAAACATTAGCAAAACCCTCTCCCAGGATTTCTGTAAACATACAACAAGAAAATCCTTCTTCAGGGCTTCTGAACCAACAGAAAGGTTCCCAGACCCCTGCAACAACAGCACTGTCCTTCACCAGTGGACAGTAGTCACTCTGTCTGCAGGACAGTCTCCAGACCCCTGCAACAACAGCACTGTCTTTCACCAGTGGACAGTATTCACTCTCTGTCTGCAGGACAGTCTCAGGAGCTCTGAACCAACAGAAAGGTTCCAGGACTTCTTCAACAAAAGGACTGTCTTTCACCAGTGGACAGATCTGGCAAAATAACATCAAAACAGACAGACAAAGTACCAGCAAAGCAGCCATGTCTCCTCAGTCCTTGGTAGCTCAGGGGGCAGGTCTCAAAAGTCCAGGGCAATTCAAAGTGGCCCCCAGCAATTCTCTCCGTCTCTCTCTCTGCCTCCACGAGGTGCTGCTTCCAAAAAGTTCTTCTGCCTCTCTCTAGAAATAGAGAAGTTTTAGGAAAAGTACAGGTTTAAGAGCCGTGTTGCATGGAGGACAGAGTATTGCAGTTGGAATCTGGAAAATCTGCATTCAATTTTTACCTTTGTCTTTTAGTAGCAATGTAATCAATAGCAAGTCAATTTATTTTGTGAGTTTCTGTTTGAAGTTTTTTAAAGCTTTATCTGTAAATGGAGCTTTGAGGAAAGGGTAGGGTGGAGAGAGAGTTTAAAGTGATGGAAATGGATAATCTTGCCAAAGGAGAGTTTTGAAAGAGAAGAAGAGGATGGAGGAGAGGAATGTGGAAAATATCTAAGACATAGAAGGAGTATGAAAAAACAGTAAAAGAATCATAAAAGGAGTCATCAGAGAGGTAAAAGGAGAGCCTACATGCAGTACTGCACAAGTTAAACTATCATAGATGTTAGGGACAGAAAAAAAAACAGCTGAATTGTTTATAGGTTAAACGGACTGAGCTAGTGTAAAAGGAAGAGTTGAAGATGTATGAGAGATCCAATAAAGTAGAATTAGGACAAATTTCCAAATTTTACATATCATGTCAGCACTACAGTTCAATTGATATAGAAGTGATAGACCCATCTTTCTATTTTATATAGTAAGATTTGAGATAATGGAAGGGATAGAAATGGAAATCCATACATAATTCAAAGACTGAATTATGGCTAACCTTTTTATATAAACAGTAAAGAATAGCAATAACTATTGTGATGTAAGCTTACCTATTGTTAGTCCAGTCTTAGTGGAGGTGATAAAAATGAGTAAAATAGTCAGGAAAGTGAAAAGAAAAATAGATGATGACAATTAGTGGACATAGATGATTAACAGATAAACTGTCAAACCTTAAATAATTTGGTCAAGTGGCTAGTTACACAAGTCCTTGCCACCAATACCCGAATCTTACCTTGCATATAGGATTAAAAGATTCTTTAGAAGGAATGACATTAATCACTCAGAAACTTAAACCTGCTGAGGAGTTATGCTTTTATTTAATGCAACCCCAGAGTACTTATGCCCAGGCAAAAATAAATCAGACTGGACTGTCCTAAATTCTAATAAAAATTGATAATGTGACCTATAGCATCTTGAGGCTACAATGTTCATTATTGTCATCAGATATATCATCATTATGACACTGTTAAGTCTCAGAAGGCCTGAAGACTTTTGTATCTATTTGGCAGGTAGATTTAGTGCTTAGAAGAGATGACAGCCTTCAAGAAAGATAAAATTATTTTTTGTCCTTTTTCAACATGAGTTTTATCCTTGTGTTTTGCAGTACCTCCTACTTAATTTCTCCAAAATCTCTCAAAGAATTAGATCACAGAGGCAGCTAAATGGTACAGTGAATAGAGCACCGTCCCTGGAGTCAAGAGGACCTGAGTTCAAATCTGGCCTCAGACACTTAACACTTACTAGCTATGTGACCTTGGGCAAGTCAATTAACCCCAATAGCCCTGCCTTTCTCCTGCAAAAAGAAAAAAAAAATAATTAGATCACAGAATCTCAGAGATGGAAGGGACCTCAGAGGCCATGTAGTTATGAGAATCCATTTTACAAAATTCCTGAGAAATAGTTAACAGCCATTGCTTGAAGACTTCCAGTGAGGTTGAACCCACTAATACATACTCATATATCATGGGTATTAAAAGGGTCCTTAAAAGGATCTTAAAAGGTATAAAATAGGTCCTTTGGATTTCTCAGATTAAGGAAAGGAGGTTTCTTTGCCACTTTTATGGAATTATAATTTATCTACCATAACTTTCATAATACATAACATTTAGACATGCACTTTAACATCAGTATCACGCCTAAGTCCACACACATTCAACAATGATTGATAGTATACTAGCACGGTGTTTGCTACTTTATTAAAAATTCCAAGTATACAAATCACAAAAAAGACATAATGGTCCCTAATGAGCTTGAAAACTCCTCAGGAAGATAGAACAAACATATAAAAAGTTAAAAAATAAAACAACAATACAAGAGTAAAGCAATAGCTAACATTTATGTTGCATTCTACATATACTACCACATTTGTGTTTTCCTTTACATTGCATTTGTGCTCTGTGACATAGGTTCCATTTTGCAGATGTGGAAACTTAAGCAGAGAAAAGTTGTCACCTTCCTAGGGTCATAGCAAGAAATTATCTAAAGCAGGATTGTGTCTATTAAATAATATTAAATAGTCTATCAAATAGCTATTGGCAAGAACCTTGAATTTTGTAGTTAGAAAGCCTGGGTTCAAGTTTGACTTGTAGTGGTTGTCAGTAATATGAAATAGTTCTTATGCTAAACGTTAATAACAAAAGCCAATATTTATAAAGCATTTTATGCTTACAAATTACTTCCCACTTACATGATCTCATTTTATTTTTGCAACCTTATAAGGTCGATAGGGAGAGGGAAAAGGGACTGTACCTGTGATTTTATTTGTATAGGAAACTTCCAGGTAAGGAAACCCCCTCTACTATTTGAGATCAGCACTTTTCCTGAAATTTATTATGTTAGAGTTGCCTAGTACCATAATAGGCTAAGTGACTTGTACAGAATAACATAGACAGGAAGTGTTAGAAGTATTAGTCAAACTCCATTTTTTCCTAGCTCTTAGGTCAGCTCTCTAGTATTGTTATTTTCCCCATGTTACATACAGGTGAGAGATCTCAGGGTTACAGAGGGCAAGTGATTTGTCCAATATCCCATAATTAGTAAATGGGAGATTAGGAATTTTAACCCCTGGTCTTTCTGACTCCACACAATTTTATTTCTACTATATTATGTTGCTTTGTTTAAAAGTTTTTGTTTGTTTTAAATCTTCCCTCTTACTTTTCTAATCTTTAACCAGGTTTAATATTTAATTTTGAGTTTTGCTCCTTTCTATTAATAACAACTTAATTCTAATGTTTTCATTTTTTCTTCCTAAATAGTCACTCTTTTCCATTTGATTTCATCTACTCTCTGCATCTTTTGTAGCATTTTATTACTTCACTTTCTTTACTGCTTGTTTTCCTTGGCCCTCTTGTTAATTCTTTATTCTTCCTTCAGCTAATTTTGTTTTCATCACACTCTTGGCTGCTGCCTCTGTGGATTGCTGATTTGCTTTTGTCAATTTCAGGTTACCTTGAAAAGAGGATAGAGTAGCTTATTTCTTTGCAAGAGAAGCTAATCAACAGTTATAATGCTTCTAGTATGACAAGAATAATGAATTATGAGTTGTTGTGGAATTTGGGGGCAGATCTGATAAAGACTGGGAAGAACTGTGACTATATTTTATGGTAGTTACTATAGGAACACATATAGTTCTTACAAAATAAATCTTGCAGTAGTCACTACTTAATCTATAGCTAATCAATATCTAACAATTCTCATTTACTTCATTGTCTCTCCACTAGCAGTTCACCTTATTTATCAAAATTTTTGCTTATGAGAATTTTTAAGAGTGTAGGAAGATAGTAGTAGTAGTGTTAGAAACACTTGACTCATCTGTGAGCCGTAGGTGACAGGTGTAACATTCTGATTGAAGAGATCAAATCAAATGATGCTCTTGAGCTTTTTCTCCCTTTCATGCAGAAAGGAATACTCTTCTTGGTAAATACTGAATGAGTGTGTCCTGCTGGACTGAAATAGCTGAGTTCCATTCTGTAGAAAACCTGAGATGTTTGTTATTTCAGCTGTTGTCATGAGTGGATATTATAGAATAATTGGCTGTCTAAGAGGACTCCATGGAGCTGTGCTCATGTCTCCCTTTCTAGTCTTAGTCATTAAAGAACCATTCTTAGTTCTCCTATTTGCTTCCTAATTCTCACAGCATTTATCCTCTAATAGCTATGATCTATGCTTCCAACAG
Source organism: Petaurus breviceps papuanus (assembly GCF_028583685.1). Taxonomy (NCBI): domain Eukaryota; kingdom Metazoa; phylum Chordata; class Mammalia; order Diprotodontia; family Petauridae; genus Petaurus; species Petaurus breviceps. The sequence goes on from NW_027187351.1 coordinate 24,743,562, forward strand.
TGTATAAAGTAGGAATAAAACCAGGGGCAAAAGTAATTTGGTCTTTTGTCTTTTTGCCATACTTGCCTTATTTCCCATTTCTTTCTCTGGAAAATGATCCCTATTTTGCATAGCAATATAGTTTGTCTTAAAAAAATAAAATGCTAAATAATTAATGTATTTAAATTCAGGGCTCTTAATCTGAGATATGTGAACTTTTAAAAATATTGACAAATATGTTTAAATATAATTGGTTTCCTTTACAATGCTTTGTATTTTATCATATACATTTAAAAACATTCTGAAAAAAATCCTTAGATTTAACCAGACTTCCAAAGGGGTTCATGCCACCAAAAAAATTAAAAAAAAAACCTTTGGCTTTACATAGGATTACACATTAGCAGTATAATGCCTGCAAGAGTTTAAAACTATATTTTCTCTTTTACTTTACTTTTCTCAATTATATAATTTTTTTTAGCACTTTCTTTAAATTTTGAGCTCTAAATTCTCTCTTTTCCTCCCTTTCCTCCCCCCTCTTTGATATGGCAAGAAATTTGCTATTGATCATACATGTGTAGTCATATAAAATGCATTTCCACATAGGCCTATATTTTCTTAAAATTATTTTAAGTACTTGCACATGACCTGCCCAGTGGAATTGTGTTGCAGGGACTATTACTTCAGTGACTAGCTATGTGCCAGGTTCTTTCTGAAACTGATCTCTTCCTCTCATTTAATGTTTACTAGAGTTCATAGGTGACATTGGTGGTGCTCCTCAAGAAGTTAGATATACAAGCACCAAGCATGATGCTAGGACCCACAATTGGCGCTCAGCAAATGCTTGTTGATTGATTTGCAGAATTTAGCACTGGAAGGTCTTCAAATCTAAACTCCCACCCAACATAGGAATCTCTTCTATAAAATATTGGCAGGTGGTCATTTAACCTCTCTAGTCATGTTCAACTCTGTAAAAAAAAAAGCTTCCTCACTTTGGATTACTTTTCTGTAATTTTTATACACTCACCCTGACCCTGTCTTTGAAAGCAAAATTGAATAAATCTATTCCTTATTTCATATCCCTTCAAATATGTAAAGGCAACAATCATGTCTTCCTTAATCCTCTCTTCTCTAGTTATCAGTTTAGTTTATCATGTTTAGTTTATCAGCTCTTCATTTGAAATCAGTTTCTCACAAAATGGTATTAAGAACTGAACACAGTACTTTAGATATGGTCTGGTTAGTGGAAAGAAGGACCATTACCATCTGTGATCTGCATGCTATATTTCTGTTATTTGGTTTTCTTTTATTCACAGCAACTCATTCATCAATCAACCAAGAAACATTTAAAAGCCTACTAAACACCAGGCATTGTCCTAGGTGCTGAGGATACACAGATTTCTTCTTTTGGACACTGCCATTTCATATACTTTGACCTTATTTATCTTTTGGAGAATAGCTCTTAGTCATAAAAATGTGATCCAGCTCCTTATATATCTTGGAAATGAGACCTTTATCAGAGAAACATGTAGCAGCAGTTTTCCCCCAGTTACTTGTTTCTCTTCTAATTTTTTCTACATTAGATTTGTTTGTGCAAAATCTTTTTCATTTTCTGTCGAAATTGCCCATTGTATCTTATGTGATTGAGAATATAAAGACTATGTCAGAACAGTTGAAATCTGCTTTGGTGAAAGGAGTGTCAATATCAATGAAATCATGAATCCTTTGAGGTGCTGGAGATTGAATTAGGTTTTTCTTTTTCTTTTTTGGTGTAACAACAGCAGCAGCAACAACAATATAGACATATAGACTGAATTTATAACTCAGTACAACTTTCAGTGAACTTACAGAAGATAACTTTGATCCTCTTAGTTTTATTCAACTACAAAAATCAGTTATTGGTTCCACCTGTAGCACTAAATATAAAGGAGAACCAGTGGGTTAGTGACTTATCCCAGGACTATTACTATTTGAACCCCATATAAAGAAGATTAGAAGAATTGGGTATTAGCAGCAGCAACAACAATAAAACCTAGCATTTTCTGGGGAGACAGAGTATACCTATTATGATCCTGCCCAGAGTGGTTAATTGGATTAGTGGGTAGAGTGCTAGTTCTGGAGTCAGAAGATATAAATTCAAATTTCCCTTCAGGTATTGGCAGCTAGATGGTAAAGTGGATGGGACACTGAGCTTGAAACCTGAATGGGGTCATAAAGAGTTGGGCAACTCAAATATGACCGAACAATTTACTAGCTATTGCAACTACATGGCACAATGATTAGACTACTGAACTTGAAGTAAGGAAGGCTAATCTTCCTGAGTTCAGATCTAGCCTCAGACAATTACTAGTTGTGTGACCTTGGGCAAGTCACTTAATGCTGTTTGCCTCAGTTTCATCATCTGTAAAATGAGCTGGAGAAAGAAATGGGAACCACTCCAATATCTTTGCCAAGAAAACCCCAAATGGACTGAGAAAGAGTCAGCTGTGACTGAACAACAACTGAACAAAACTTACTAGCTGTGTGACCCTGGGCAAGTCACTTAAAGTCTCCCAGCCTCAGTTTCCTCATCTATAAAATAGAGGTAATAATAACATCTTTCTCACAGATTTGTTGTAAGTGATCAAATGAGCTCATATTTGTAAAGCACTTTGTAAATTTTAAAATGCTATGTAAACAATAGTTTTCGTTGTTATTAATAATTCCATTAGTTTTCCTCTTAAAGAGAACTAAGTATGGCTTCTAAATTAGAAAGGGTATTGAATCAATTTTTTAAAAAATTACTTTATATATATATATATATATCCACATATATATATATATATATATATGTATATATGTGGATTATAAAACTTTATGGTTCCACCTAAACCACATTAAATAGCTCCCTCATCTGGTGAATTCTAGTGGAAAACTCAATGGGAAGAACACATAACAACAAACACCTTTGTAATACCATCAGTCTTCATGTACAGTTCCAGAAGTATAAAATGGTCCATAATGCATTTGGAGAAAAATCAACAAAAATTCTTAAAATTTAAGGAAACACAGGGTCTACTACCCCAAGGCAAGTATAGAAAATGAATACTTCCTTGCCAAAAAGTAGGAAGAGGTTTGACAAACATTCTCAGAGCATATGATAAACAAGTAAAAAAAAAAATCTTACAGAAACACTTTTGGAACAAACTGACAGCACTTCACCAAACAATAATAAAAGCTCATTATAGGTACATATCATTTATTTCCTGAGTATTACTGAAACTCAAATGGAGCCTGTGAAACAAGTGAGATTCAAAAATGAATGAAAAAGTTCTGCATGGGTAAACTCAGCAATCATTTTTTCTATGAAGAAGCATTAAACAAATGATTGAGTTATGCATTTGTTTGTGGAAGTGGGGTGGGGGGGGATTGTTGTGATGGAAATTCAGACCAGGTCATTGCCATCAGAAAATACAGAATAGATAACTTTAAGGAACTTGGACTTTGTGATCAATGTGAAATATGCAAGGAAATGGTAGAAACTGTGCAACAAATCACTGTCAATTATGCAAATTAACACCTACCATAGACCTTTCAAGATAAAACATAGTGACTAGAGTTATACTTCAGAGGCTTGCTATCTTTCATGGACTGACAGGTGACAAACTCCCATGCTACATATATAGATCTCAAAATATATCAGAGAACCTGATGAATAAACTTTACTGGAATCAGAATATTCTCAGTGTGAAATTTTGCCCATAATCACTCAAGCACAACATCAATACACAAAAGATTAAGAAATATATTTTACTTGATGCTATAGTGCCAAATACTTTTAATCTCCAAGCTACAGGTTACAAAAAGCTTCTGAAATACAGCATATCTCCAAACTCTTAGTGCAGGTTAGCTTTAGTAACTTGGAAGTATAAATGCTATAAACTTGCGAAAACATTTCAAAAATTAGTTGTTTAGAATGTTTAATTGTTGACAGATTTCTTTTTAAAATTTAACATAATTATTGCTTCGTGGTATTCGTAAAGCTAGTCAGTTTTTGAACTTTGTAAAAATTTCCATCTGCTGCTCAGTGACTAAAAGAAATTCATTTGTAACCCTAGCCTTAAGACCATCAAAGAACAAGGTTTGATGTGTATGTGAGAGTTTTGATGGGTCCTCACAAAAAAAGGTTTAGTGGAGCTAGATCAGGTGATTGAGATGACTAAACAAGAGAACCTCTTCTACCAATCCATCACTCTGAGAAAGTGTCATTCAGAAAATTAAATCAAAATAAAAAATTTAGTATTGAAAATTCATGAAACTACATAAGTATAAAAGACATTTAAATAATTTAACTTTCTTACTATGTTTTTGTGTATTTGGAGCTTTTGTATTTCTGAAGTTATTAAAACTTAATGCTACACTAAGACTTTTGAGATACCTGAATAGAAAGGAAATAAAAAACATGTAGAAATAAAATAAGGTACATTGTCTCCCTCTGTTCTGCTTTAGTTGTATTCAGGATGCTTAGAAGGATATCATGTCCTAATACAGAGCAGTTATTTCATCCACCTATACAATTACCTATAGAATATTAAATATAAAAGAATAATGGCAAGATAGCAACTGTTTCAGGATTGTTTCTATCTGAACTACACTGAAAAAGATGAGAATGAAATGAAAAAATAACAATGGCTGACTTTATATAGTACTTTAAATTTTATAAATCCCCTCTTATCATTATTTCATGTAATAAATATGAACATTGAGTCATATTGAACTTATGGTTAATTAAAACATCCAAATTTTTTTCCACCTGAAATGGTATCAAAATAGATCTTTCTTCATCCTGTACTTTCATATATTTTCAACCTAAATGTAATATTTGACGTTTATATCTGTTAAGTTTCACCATTTTAGTTTTAGGCCAGCATTCTGGGTCTTAAGATAATTTTGAATCTTATGTCTTCCTAAAATGTCTTATTTATAAAATTGATAAACATACTTTTAAAGTCTTCATTCGAGTCATTTATAAAAAATGTTGAATTGGATACTGCAATGGACAGAGTCCTGTACTATGCCAGTAGTGATCTCTTTTCAGATTAGCATGAATACATTATTCATTGCTCTTTGGATTTGGTCATTTAACCAAAAGTTAACCTATCTTAATGTACTATTACCTAGTTCATGCATCTTCATTGTTATTAGTAATTGTTATCAAATGCCTTAATGAAATCAATTTAGATTACGTCAGTGGCATTTCTCTGATCTCTCAATATAATAACTTTATATTAAAAACTTCATTTAGCATGTCCTATTTTTTATTAACCAATACAGGCTATCAGTGATCACCACATTCTTTTCTCAGCACTCACAAATTCTATCATTTAATCCAGCAATTAAAAAAATTATTGATATAGTTATTTGGCTCTTATATAACTTTCATTTCCTTTTTTTATTCTTCTTTTGAGACTGAATCTCATATTTTATCCATACTAGAAGTGGAGTGGTCATTCACAGGACTGGTCCCACTGCTGAAGTTTTGATCTATTCTGTTCCCAACCGTTGGTTTCCCATACATTGTGCAGCCTGGTGGTCCTGCTTCCTCTTGCTCACCATATTGGTGCCAGATATAGTGTGGATACCTAATAAGCCTTGACTCTATTAAAATTCAGAACTCCTGAGCTCAAGTCATCCACTAGCCTCAGCCTCCTCAGTAGCAGATATCATAGGCATTGGTTGCCATTGTCTTTTTATCTTAATAAATTTTATTTTTAATAATTAAGCATTTGTTTCCTCTTCTGCTTTCCTTTGCATCTGCACTGGAAGAAGAACAGAAACCTTGTAACAAATATGCATATTAAAAAAACAAATTTCCACATTGACCATATACAAAATACATGTCTTGTTCTGCATCACTTCTCTGTCAGGATGCCACGTTCAATTTAAAAATGTGTTCTCTCCCATTGTTTACCCAAAAAGCAATCTTTTGTAACAAAGAATATGACAGAAAGAACAAAAAGTATTTCAGGAAAAATTAACCAACACACCAATCCAATGTGATAGCATATGTAATATTATATCTAATGTTGCCCATTTTTGCAAAGATAAATAAGTGCATTTTTCATCTCTCTCTAAGATCAAGTTTCTTAATTATCATGATTCCATACAATTAAGTTCTTTTATTGTTGTTATTCTTTTCCTTTACATTGTTGTGGTCATTGTCAGCAACCATTTATTAAGTGGTGTAAAGCCAAGCACGAGCAGCTTTCCAGAAGAATGCTACTGTGAACAGCTTTTAAGGTTCTGGTTGCACAGTATAGTGAACACTCTATTTACTCAATAACAAATCAGAGCAAAATATTCACAGCAAATCAAGGTACAACATTCACAATGTTACGACTTATCACAGATAATCAAAATACAGCATTCACAACAACTTATCACTAAAATGTCCACATAGTTTTCACCACAGTGGTCACAAAGTTTTGAACAAGGTACATTCATTTAGTCAATCAATCATTCAATCATCCTTAAGGAGGTTGAGGGACCCAAAGTACAATAGTCAAAGTTCTCCACTCATGGGGCACACTAAGTTAACTCAATCAGTCACTTATTCAGTCATCATTCACTATTCATTCATCAGAAAATACACAGACCCTTCACCCCTAAGTCACTAGTAAATTGCAATTTCTCAGTCAGTACCCAGTATCCAAGTAAAGTCATCTTTCAGCTTGACTCAGGGTGGTCTCTCAGATTCCCTGGATCCCCTTCCATGGTCCCAGGTCCTACCTGGATTCACCAAACTGTCACCTGCATTCAAAGGCAGACAGCTCCCAGGTCCTTGTCTAGCTCTCCACATATTTCCTGTTCCATGCTGAAGCTTACAGTGTCCAGTCCACCTTAGATCCTTCATAGTCTCTGTTCCTTGGAAGTTAAGGCTTAACAAAGCCGCAAACAGGTTCATTCAAAGTACCAGTATCATAGTCATGCTTCCTCAGTCTGCAGCAGCTCCAGCTGGCCCTTGGACGTCTTCGGCAGCTTCCAGAAGCTCCAGCTGGCCCTCAGACTCAGCAGCTCCTCAGCAGAAGCTCCATCTGGTTCCCAGAATCAAAATCATTCTCTCCAGCCTGGGGGGGGGGGGGGCTTTCCTCTTCAGCTTCCCAGGCGGCAGCCGTTTCTGCCTCCCCAAAGCTTGCTCCAAGAACATCTGTCTGACCAGCAGGGGCTTCTTCTTTTATACATACACAGCATTAGCTCCTTCCTGTTTCAGCCAACCCCTTCTGGTTACATCAGCAACAGGGGTTCATACCTTCTGTTTCTTTAACAGAGTCTTGATTAATTACTAAGTGCTAAGTACCTGTTAGCTTTACCAATACAAAGGGATCTTCAAATTCAAATTACATTACCACTACAAATGGCTAACATGTTCAAGGCACTGTGTGAGGCACTGAAGATATAAAATAATAACAATAATAAGGACAACATCCCTCCCTTCTAGGAGCTTACATGTGGCTAAACCATTTGCTAAATAGTCCATTTTGGAATTTAGCTGAGAAACAAAGTAAGCTTCTGGTCTGTAGTTTTTATAATCTTTTCTCCCACTTGCCTTTTGAAAATTGAAACATTTGCTCATTTCTAGTATCATTACCTCCTTTTATATTTCTTATGACTTCTGTAAAGATATAACAAAAATTGTGAGAATTTATGCAATCTGGGTTGTAATTTTTTTGAGCTTCAAATTTTTAATTACATCAAAGGTACTAGATATTTTGTGTTATACAGAGGAGAAAATAGATATATGAGTCAGCAATCCAGCTCACTATTCTAATTTGTATGTTAGGAAGTCACTGGACTTTCAATCAGAAAGGGAAAAAAACACAACTTGATACCTTGTAAGTCAGTAAACATGGACAGATCATAAAGCAATAATATTTTTACACCTTGAGAAAACATATTTAACTTTATAAAAGCCATATCTTGTTACAAGAAAGGGTTTCAGAGTCTTCAAAAGGAAGCATGTAGACTTTTTCAAGAAAATGGTTTATAATCATTTACCTTGAGTGAGTAAACCTGAATCAGGAACAGCTGGGGATAGTGACATTTATGCATATGACTTTTAAAAGGTTGTGTAGTACCTCCAGAAAAAGGCAGAAAGAAAAAAAGGAGAGGAAATAGTTGATTCAGTCTTAGAGATCTGGTAGGTGAGGCTTAATATAAGAGAAACAATAATTTAATAGTGTTTAGTGCTCAAAGTGAACAGCAGAGAAGAGATTAGAAAGAAACACAAGCTTTAGTCTAACTAGTAGCTGAGTATATGGTGTGATAGATGGGGCAGGGAATCAGTTTTCTCTGCCATTGCTCTAACTTCCTGAAAGTTTTAGAAAGAATATTTTTTCTTGCTCAATTATGTAAATTTCTCTTATTTTTAAATTTTTTTTTCTGAAAAATGCTCTACTGGGAGTATTTGACAGTTTATGTGTTTAAAATGCATATTAATATTTCTATTGAGTTCATAACCATTATGGTCTAGTGTGTAAATACATACCATGGGACATTTTAAAATGCACATTGTCATAAAATGCATATTTAGGGCCTTTCCATATACATAAATTGGACCTAATAGATTATAAAAGCTCCAGTGGAGCCATTTGGGTTTTTTGAAAACATGTTTTAGGGCCTCGTTAAAGTGAACACTATTTACATGTTAAATTCTAACTACTTAGTTTTGGTTTAGGAATATTTGGACTGTCCATGTATTTAAAAAAAGAAAAAAATCTAGGCCAAGACAATGTGTCAAGAGTTGAGAATTAGCTTTCTTATGTTTTAATTTTATATACATTATTTTATGATTATATCAGATTTTTAAGAAATTACACATTATCAAACAACAGAGAGGATAAAAGATTCGTTATAAACCAAATGCAAATTTTAATTGCTTTCTACAAAGTCTTTCCTTCTGGGACTAGTTCAACATGCTAAGCCTTACAATTAAAGGCAGCATTTTTTACTTTTATATAAAAGGCATGAGAAATATATTAATGGGAGCTTATTCATTTTGTTAATGCTGGTAATTACTAACATTGGCAGTGACTTTTTCTTGAAGTGTCTCATATATATGCATGTATATACATATGTATTTGTATGATAGTATAAAATTTATTCATTGCTACTCATCAGTGGGTGCTTTTCATTATAAGTTGTTTAGAAGTAAACATCATGTATTGCTACTTAAACAATTTCTAATGCTTTTGGTCTGAGTACATCAGGTGAGTAAGTAAAGGGAAGGTCACATTTAGAGTATGATCTGTAACATAGACTGAGACTGGATCTGTCATTTCATTAGAATAGAGAACTTCTGAATAAGAAAACCCCCTTTACTAATTCAAGTATGCACCTTTCCTGTAACTTATATTCATAAGACAGTTTCATGAAGCAGTTAGAGGTTAAGTGATTTGACCAAGAGCACGTGGCCACAATCAAAGACTTGAAAATAGGTCTGCTATATTCTGGAGCCAGTTGTCCACCCACTATGTCAGGCTGCTTCTCCATGTAACATATGCATTACTGTTTGTGTTTTTCACATCACATTTTTAAAGTCCTATTATTAAAGTCCTGTTGCTTCATTGTGGTGCAGAGGTGACTCTGAATTTTGAAGATAATGCTCATACGGTACAAGCTGTGGTAGAGTAAATCCTACCAATTGGGAAAGGACTTGGCTGGGTCCAATGACATCCAAAGACTGACCCAACTAAGTTTAGAGAGGCCAGGTTGTCCACAGGGCAGTCAACCTGTCAATTGTAGCAACTCAGAGAGATCATATACTAAGCATAAAGAACCTGCAATCAATTTAGTAATATTTTATAGGCATGGCCTGTCATTTACCATCATACCTGTGGGCATAATTCAGGGCCAACTTTTCCAACCTACACTATTTCAAAAGAGCCCTAGTGAGGAATCAGCCATTGGCTATAACAATTTTGGTAACAGCAATGATTTCTCCTCCAGATCCTAATCTTCCATTTAGTTTGACTAGGGTAAGAAAGCAGGGTTACTATTACTGAAATTCTGGGGAAATCCCCAGAAGTGGCATAAAAAAATCAGCTGTTAACAATGGATTCAGACCACTTCTGTAACCTTTGGGGATGCATCTCATATGTGACTTGTGACATGAAAATTCATGAGTGTAAACACTGCAATTTACTTAACCTCCTAGGCCTCAGTTTTCTTCAGCTGTAAAAAGAGGGCAGTGGATTTGTGAGCCTCTGAACTCCCTTCCAGTTTTAGGCCTATAATCCTATGAAAAAAATTTCTCATGTAAATCCAGGCTGACCATTTCATAGTGAATTTTAAGCTTTTGCTCCCTTTTCGAAATACCCATATAGATATGTTTTAAATAGTTATTTATTGAATAATTGTTAGTAATTACTGAGATGAAACATGATACAGTAGTTAAAGAGTGAACTAGGAGTCAAGGAAACTTGAATTTAAACTTCATCTAAGACATTTATTTAGCATGTAACCCTGGCTAAGTCATTCAACCTCAATTTCTTCATCTGTAAAGTTTAGATAATAAATGTAGGGCTTTCTTACAGGGTTATGGTGAGGATCAAATGAAATAAAGTATGTAGAGTACTTTGCAAACCTTAAAATTATATATATATATACATATATATATATGAAATTTTTGTTTCTATTTCCCACAGTGTGTTCTAATTGTTCCCTCTAGTATACAGGCTCCTCTCATTTTTTGTGCCTCATTTTATTGTACTTCACAGATACTCTGTGTGTGTGTGTCTCTGTGTGCATGTTTAACAAATTGAAAGTTTGTGGCAACATTGTGTCAAGCAAGTCTATCAGCACCATATTTCCAAAAACATGCACTCACATCATGTATCTGGGTTATGTTTTGGTAATTCTCACAATATTTCAAACTTTTTCATTTCATTCATCATATCAATTATATTGATCTGTGATCAATGATCTTTGATGCTACTGCTGTAATTGTTTTGGGACACTACAAACCGCACCTATAAAAGACTGCAAACTTAGTCGATAAATATTGTATGTGTTCCCTAAAATGTCTTCTAAGAGTTCAAGTAAAAAGAAGAATCAATTGATGTGACAAACCATTGTTGTCTTATTTTAAGAAATTGCCACAACCACCCCAGCCTTCAGCGACCACCACTGTCATCAGCAGCCATCAACATCCAGGGAAGACCCTCCACCAGCAAAAAGATTATGACTTGCTGAAAGCTCAGATGATGGTTAGCAGTTTTTAGCTATGAAGTATTTTTGATCAAAATATGGACATTTTTCTTTAGACATAATACTATTGTAGTTAATAGACTATAGTATACATATATATGTATACAATATATGTGTGTATATACACACACACACACACACACACATATATATATATATAATATACACACACAGTACACACTTTTATATGCACCAAGAAAAAAATTCTTGTGATTTGCTTTATTGTGGTGGTCTAGAACTGAACCCACAATATGCCTGGGGTATACCTGTACACAGGATCCCCTCTTTTACATTTGGTAGAAATTAATGACAGTCTTATTAATTAAAAAAATAAAGTAAGACAAGTGCTCTTAATCTTGCTGTGTATACTCCTTAGAAAATAACTACTCTTGTAAGCATATCCTATTCCCAACTAGATTGACAAATTAACACCTCTTGATGGTAGTCCACGCCTTTCTCCACATAAGGCTGGAAGGTGTTTTAACAAGATGTGCAGAGAAATACATTACATATTTTCTTCTAACCTGAAGAATCAATCAGAACCAGTTTCCACGTCTATTCTTCTCTGTATATGGTGAACACAAGTCTTGATAGAATCACAGAATATTAATCTGGAAAAGGCATTTGAATGAAGACTATTAGAATGTGGAAGATAGAATATCAGAGTATAGCTCACAGGTTGTCCTCAGAGATCAAATAAAGGAATGAACAAAGTTGATTTCATTATGTGCACAAAGGCAAGAAGAAACACAATTTTATGGCACATTTGGTAATCTCATCTGACAGTGTTCATGATGAGCATAAAGATCACCATGAAGATAATTGCAGTTTATGTGCTGACATCTGTTTCAGAGAATGGAGGGTACATCCCATGAAGAATATCAGAGAATCCAGTCTAAAGTAATATATACCTCAGTGATTTGAATAATAATGATGATGATAATAGCTAGGATTTATGCAGCACTTTAAAGTTTGCATGTGTTTCACATATTTTATTTCAATGCAGTCATGGACATGGGTGAATGCCAAAAAGAAGTCAGAAAATATGGTTTGGGGTCAAGAAATGAAAGAAGGAAAAGGCTTGTGGACTCTTGAAAAGTTCCATGCCTATACATAATAACTTTCTTCAAGGGCAGCTTTGGGAGGTATTGGACATATATTCTGGGCTAAGACTGACTCAGGTCAGTCTCCAAGTAATTTAAGTTCAATATTAGAACAAAACAAAACAACTTAGTCATTCAACAGCAAAGAAAAGGAAATTTACTTAACCAGAGTAGTCATTAAGGAGATAATAAGTTGATCCAGTTGAGCTAAAATTCCTTGCATGCCTTACCCATAATGATCCACCAGCCAGACTTCTGAGACTTCTTCCCCTTCTACTTCCCAAGTCCTCATGATTGTTTTGTACTCAGGTGATGAGGAAGTGATGTTAACAGTTTGAGTCTTTACTCCCTGATCCAATTAAGCCTTGGAATATCTCAATAGCTTTTAAGGAAAAACAAGTTTAACCTAGCCTGAATTGGGGAAAGAAGTTAAGATAGCTCCTACTACAACATTTTTGTTGTTGTTCAGTTGTTTCAGTCCTGTCCAATTCTTTGTGACCCCATTTGGGTGCTGGATAGTGGAGTGATTCGCCATTTCTTCCTCTTCCCCATTTTACAGATGAGGCAAACAGAATTAAGTGACTTGCCCAGGGTTATATAGCTAGTAAATATCTGTGTCACCCAGCTACCACAACATAGAAAGCTCCAAATAGCATCATGCACAAAATTGACTATAAATAGGCAAGAAATTATTGCTTAATGACATAATTACTTGTCTGTGTGCTGTTAAATCATTAGATAGAGGAAAGATCAAAATAATGATCATATTAGAAAAAAAAGCTCAAGATGAGAAAGTAAAAGCACGCATAATAAAAGTAGCTCCTGATGTTAACTATGAAAATGGGAAATTAACAAAGATATAATAAGCCAATGTTTTTTTTTACTCTATTACTATTTCTTAGAGAAGTTAAAACTAATGCAAAACATTTGTCATATTGAGGATGCTGAGAACCTTCATATCGGCCACAGGATCTAGCATATGTTTTCTCCTTGCCAAAGAAAAGAGTGATCAAGGGCAATGGTTTATTTTATGTGCTCATTTATGAAACATCACATTGAAGATAATAAACAGCAATGCCTCCTTCAACATATACAATAAACAACATATACAACATATACATATCATTTGAAGTCATAATGAGCTTGTAGAGAACCTACTGTGAGAGTCATCTAAGCCACATCATCATGTGCACATTGTTGATGAAACTATGAGGAAAACAATGTGAAATCAAATGCAACAAACATGCTGGTGTGTCTACATGTCAGTCTCTTCTCATCAGACCTGGTAGTCATGTTCCTTTTTGATAGAGTTTAGGTCTACTTAGCTTTGCCCTCTTGAGCATCAGAGGCAAAGCTGTATACCATATGCAATTCAAAATCTTCCAAATAGGAAGTTGGAGGTGTCACTTTTCAAGGGAAAACTCAGTTTTATATCAAGGCAGTCCTGCCTAATTCACAAAAGAAAGTAGTTTTCTCTTTCCAGTCAATATGACATGTCTCATTGCTTTGACTGCACCCAAATGAGGTGGAGTAAATTTTTATCCACCTTTCACTGATTACAAAAGAAGATATCTTGGTTAAAACTATGATATTTTCTAGAATGGATAAGCTAGCAAACCTCTGACATTACCTTCTAGTAATCTACTTTCCTATACTTCCCTGATGATACTTCTGTCCACTATGCCATTTTATCTTTCTCCACATAAAGATCTTGGTTTTCAGAAATAATGTTTTTGAAATTCATTAACTTAGAAAAATGAGGGGAAAAAAACCCATATCTAACCCAGAGATCTGCTACAAAGATTGTACTGAACTGAATAATTTGCAGGAGCTTCTCATTTTTACTTTAACTTTTGTTCAATATCCACTGTTCCAGAGCATTGCCCTCATACCATCTGCAAAAGAAATGCATGAAATCAGAAAATGTCTAGATATGGTTAAAAAGAGCCAGGAATAATCATGAGTAAAAAAGAGAAAATTAAAAGGTTACATTTGACCAGACTACCAAAATTCAATATTATGTTTAATGTTCATAGGGCTACAAGAAATTTAGGATTTTTTATTCATTGATTTAGTTGATATCTCCTTATTAAAAATAAGGACCAGATTAGTAATATATCACTCCCCAATTGCTTTCTGTAATCACTCTGCATGTGGATGTGTGTAACTAAGGATAAAGTACTAGATAGCTACACAATAGTTAATGTAATTGTCGATATAAATATAATTCTAACTTACAGTTTCCTGGATAAAATGGAATCTTCACAGATAATTAAATATGGAAATTAATTCTGAATGAGAGTTAATCAGTATAAAAGTCTACCTTTTTAGGTCTAGCAGTACCACAGTAAGTCCCATAAATGTTGTCATGAAGAACTATTTTTTACCTGTATTTTTGGCACTCAGTTAACTGTCTTCATTTCATAGATTTTGATTAAGAAAATAACTGTCAAAAGTATTTCCATTTCAATAATGAACATATCTATCTATCTACCTATCTATCTGTAAAACCAATTATGAGCAGCTCTCCTGAGGACTGCTGCTGTGAATAACTTTAAGGATCACATCACATAGTATAGTGAGCCTTCTATTTATTCATCAATAAACTAAAACATAACATTCAAGAAACTAAAGCATAACATTCATAACAGCATAACATAACAACTTATTACTAAGGTGACCACATAATCTCAAACAAAACATAACATTCAGTAAGCCACGATCTCCTTATTCAATACCTAGTATCCAAGTAAAGTCTTCTTTTATCTTGACTCGAGGCTGGCTTCCAATCATCCTCAAGGAGTTGCTTGTTGTCCTTCCTTCTTGAAGAGAACCAGAATGACCTCACTATACCAAAGTCAAGTTTCAGTGTGTCTAACTGTGGCCGATCAGACCAACACAAACTCAGAATGCTCTGCCACAGGTCAGGCACAAAGAGTCCGTGTGAACATTTGGGAGGAGCACCCCAAATCTGCTCATCTCGAGTTTCCTTTGAGCGGTTTCAATTGTGCTTTGCTAACAGAGCACAGCACCTTCTCTGAGGCAGGCACGCTATGCTGAGCAGTACTGTGCCGTGTCACATAATCAATTCCAAAGTTCTTCAGAGAGATCTTGAGAGTGTCCTCGTATTGCTTCTTCTGACCACATGTTAATGCTTGCCCTGTGTGAGTTCTCCATAAAAGTCTTTTTTGCAGGCATATATTTTGTATTCAAACTGTGGCCAGTCCATCTGAGTTGCACTCTCTGAAGTAGAGTTTGAATGCTTGGCAGTTTAGCTCGAGTAAGGACCTCAGTATCTGGTACCTTATCCTGCCAGGTGATCTTCAGAATCTTCCAAAGACAATTCAGATGAAAGTGATTCAGTTTCCTGGCATGACCCTGGTAGACTGTCCAGGTTTTACAGGCATACAGAAATGAGATCGGCATAATGTTCTGTAGACCTTCAGTCTGGTAGTCAGTCTAATACCTCTTCTCTTCCATACTTTCCTTTGGAGCTTCCCAAACACTGAGCTAGCTCTGGCAATGCATGAGTCAATCTCATTATCAATATATACATCCCTGGAAAGTATACTACCAAGGTAAGTGAACTTATCCATAGCATTCAAAACTTCTCCATTTGCTGTAACCAATGGTTCCACATATGGATGGTGTGGTGGCTGATGGAGCACCTTTGTTTTCTTGGTGTTGTTAGGCCAAAATTAGCACAAGCAGCAGAGAACTGATCCATACTTTGTTGCATCTCAGCTTCAGAGAGTGCATTGAGTGCACAATCATTTGCAAACAGAAAATCATGCACTGGGGCGGCCAGGTAGCACAGCAAGTAAGAGCACTGGCTCCAGTGTCGGGATGACCTGGGGATGGAATCGAGGCTCAGACAATTATTGCCCACCCAGAAACACCTGGCCGTGTAACCTTGAGCAAGTTACTTAACCCCAATTGCTTAGGGGCAGCCAGGTGGCTCAGCAAGTAAGAGCACCGGCTCCAGTGTCAGGATGACCTGGGGATCAAATCTGGGCTCAGATACTTAGCACCACACCCAGAAATAACTGGCCATGTAACCTTGAGCAAGTTACTTAACCCCAATTGCTTAAAAAGAAAAGAAAAGAAAAGAAAATCATGCAACAACACTCCCTCCACTTTAGTCTTGGCTTGTAGCCTTTTCAAATCATAGAATTTACCATCAGTGCTGGTAGCTGACCTTGATGCTGTTCATCCTCATTGAAAGCATTTGACACCATGATTGAAAACATTATGCCAAACAGCATGGGAACAAGTACACAAATCAACAGACAGAATTCTTCTGTCGCACAAAATAACATCAACACAGAACGACAGACAGAACTACAGAGAGAGTGTGGACATCACAAATATTCTCTCTCTTAGCTCTGCTCACTCCTACCTAGCTCTACTCTCTCTGTTCTGCTCCCTCCTGTTACACCCTTCCTGTTCTACTCTTGGCAGCTCCCCCCACCATGGGCTCCATGTGATTAAGTTAGGCCTGTTAAGGGCAGGAAGGTCTTCAAATTCCTTAGGCCTATTAAGGATAACACAGTGTATACAGTTTCCAACAAAGACTCTTGATACAATCAAAGGCAAGGCTCAAAGGCACTTGAATAGCTAAGTACTACTTTCCTTGCCATTATAGTATCACAGGTCCAGTCATTTATCCCTATATATCTATAGATATACATGGATATACATGTGCTTTATAGGTGACATTTTAAAAGTTCAAGAGACATAATTTCTAGGTAATTATTTTATTAATAATGCTAGCATATTACCAACAAAATGGGTCAGTGACACTCTCAAATGCCAAAAATGAGTAATGGCAGTGGGCTTCCAGTTTATATTCCCTTAGAAGAGTAGATGTTCCTGAGGGTGGCAATCAACTGTGGTTGGTTAACAATTAATGAGAGAGAATGAATCTTACAATGAGAGGTGGGCCTATTTTAATAAGGAGCTCTAGGATGTAACTTTTATCATGTCATTTACTTCCAGATCAACCCCAGCCTCAGGGAACTCTACACATATCCCCCATCCAAGCCTGAGCAGAACACCACAAAATGGTAGTTTCACCTTACATCCTTACATTAAATTCCTTGTAGAGTGGGGGAGGGGGAGCAATACCTAGATTGAGAAGTATGCTAATCCTATCTGATATTATGAGTCTTGTCCTTTGGAGGCTGAGTCTTGAAATGAGGACTTTAGAAAAAGGAGGAGAACTGTGGATCTCCCCAAAGCATTGGTAATGAATAATAATTTCTCATATATACACATGTATATGCATACATACATACACACACGTGTGTATGCATGCATATATAGATACATAGAATATATTTGTATACACACATGTATGTATATGTATGTATCCATGTATATCTATTTCTATACCCATCTCTTTATAATGATAAAGGCACTGGACCTATGACTTCATGAAATCTTTAATGAGCAAACTCCCTCTACTGATGTAGGTTACATCTTTTCTTCAGCTTATAGCGTTACTTACCTAGATCATTAGAGTCAAACTCAAGTAGAAACTGGGGCCACTAAATGATACCAATGCATTCATACATATTGACTTAGATCACACATGTTTACATCTATACACACATGTCTACATATATATTTTTATCTGGTTTGGGCCATACTTGGGAGTGTTCTAGGCTGCTAGTAGCCCTCAGACCACGTGTTTGATACCCCTGACCTAGATCATTGAAAGGTTAAGAGCCCTGTGCAGACTTGCACAGCCAGTATGTGACAGAATCAGGACTTGAACTCATGTCTTCTTTACTCTGAGGTCAACTCTCTGGCCATTATTCCATGCTACCTCAATAACCATATTTTCATAAAACATACTTTTCTCATATTTGCAAATAAAAGAACTCACATTAGTCCTACTTTCACTTTCTTAATGAAGAAGCCTGAAACTTGATTGTTAATTCAGATTTATAATGCCTACACTTTATAATTCAGAATTCTTAACTCTCCAGACCATGACTCTTAATTCAGCTGCTTCTGCCAAGGCATAATGAACTACATTGCAATCAAAGTCAGGATAGACATACTCTTATATTAAGAACATAACATTACTCATCAGTTCATATTTGAATGACCAAAGGATGCATAGCATTCCCAACCTCCATACTTTTCTTTAAGTCATTTTGTTTATTTATGGTCTCTTACTTTCTTCTCTATTTGAGTCCTGACCTTACTTTAAGACCAGCTCAAATTCCACCTTCTGTGTGAAGCTTTCTTCTGTAGTTTTGCATTCATACAAGCTGTCCCACATTTCAGGAATATACTCCCTCTTCATCTCCACCTTTCAGAATCCTTATTATATGTCCCTATAAATGTTTGTTGCCTTGCCTTATTTTTCTTAAAGACTTAAATTTAGATGCCACCTACTTGGTGAAGCCTTTCTAATTCCCCTAGTTACTGATGCTCTCTCCCTCTATCCTCACATATTTCTAGTGCTCTCTGAGACCTCATTTTGCCTTTCACTCCCTTCTTGAATCATTTTTATATGTCTTATATGTGTTTGCACAAGATAAATCCTTTTTGCACTGCCCCCACCTTCCACCCCAAGCTCCTTGATGGCTGTGGCTATGTAGTATTTGTCTTTGTATTTTCAAAACCTAACATAGGCCTTAAGTATTTTAAACACTTAATAAGTATGTGTTTAGCTAAATTCCTTCTTGAATTTAGCCTATAGTCATCTCTCCCTAATTTTGAGCACTCATTTAGAATTATCGCATGCTACCATGTATCATAGAGCAGTATGGTAAAAAAAGATAGAGGACCTGCTTCAGAGACAATACTCGTGTTCAGATTTTGCCCTTGTCGAATACTAATAGTGTGAACATGTACAAACGTCTTAGCATCTAAGGCATCAGTCTTAAGTTATAACAGATAAGTTGCCTATATTCATCAATAGGGTCAGCATTCACCCCAAAGGTCTTCCCAAACCATTGGAATTAGACACTCCAACATTGTTACTTTAAAAAAAAAAAAACGTTTATGTCCTATCTCCTTTTGTGATTTAGTAATTTCAATCATTTCCAACTTTTTGTAAAAACTCATTTGGAGTTTTCTCGCCAAAGATACTGGAATAGTTTGACATTTCTTTCTGTAGTTTATTTTACAGATGAGGAAATTAAAACAATCAGGGTTAAGTGACTTGCTTAGGGTCACACAGCAATCAAGTGCCTGAGGTTGGATTTGAACTCACAAGGTTAAGTCTTCCCGACTTCAGGCCCAGCACTCTATCTATTGAGCCTCCTAGCTTCCCCCAGGTAGTAAGTAGGTAGCTAGGTGGCTGAGTAGATAGAGTCCTGGGCCTCAAGTCAGGAAGACCTGAGTTCAAATTCAGCCTATAATACTAGCTCTGTAACCCTTGTCAAGTCATTTAACCCTGTTTGCCTCAGTTTCCTCATCTGGCAAATGTGCTGGAGACAGAAATTACAAAACACTCTAGGATCTTTGCCAAGAAAACCCCAAATAGGATCACAAAAAGCAGATGTGACTAAAACAACTGAACAAAGCCTTTTGAAGTCAGGAATTGTATTTTATATTGCTTTGTCTCCCCACACCTTATTAGAATGCTTTCCCACTACCTGATTGCATAATTGATAGAACAGTGGACTTGGAGTGAGGCAGAATGGCGCTGTAATCCCATCTTGGTCTCTTATTAGCTTGGCAAGTCACATCATCATAATCATCATCATATCTAGAATTGCTATGGTTCTTTAAAGTGTTTAAAATACTCTAAAATATATCTTATTTTCTCTTCACAACAACCTGGCAGGTAGGTACTATTACAATCCACATATTATAGATGAGAAAACTAAGGTAGAAAAAGTTTATGTGACTTTCCAAGGGTCACATAAGTGGTAAGTAGGGTCTGAAGTTGAATTTGAACTCAGGTCTTCCTAACTCCAAGTCCAGTGCTCTAGATGCTGCACACCTAGCATTTAGTCAATCTAATTTTCAGTTTCCTCATCTATAAAATAGAGATAATGATAACATCTACCTTCCAGGGTTGTTGTGAGGAGAAAATGAGATAATATATGTAAGGTACTTTGTAAACTTTAAAGCACTATGTAATAACTGGCTATTATTATTCCCACTACTACTGGTACCCAACTAATCTTTGTTATGATTAAAGAACTGAATGGTGTATCATTTTAAATGTTTAGAGAATTTAATGTGAACAGCTTGGCTTTTATGAAGGCTAGAAGTCTAAGAAAGCATCTCCATTTTCATGATGAGATATTTTGCAGTGGAAAACTCTGATTCTTCTGACCAGTCTTGAGAAGGTTCTTCATTTGGGACCATCATTGGAAAACTTAAGGCAGGATAGGGTAAAAGATATTGGAAAACTTGACAGATTTTCCTTGCCCAGTCACATGATAGGGGAAAATCCCCTGCCCATCTAGACAGCTCAAGTAAGGGATATGTTGGAGAGAGCCACTCAGAGATAGTGAGTCGTTAAACCCCTATCATATTCACCCTGGAGAGGCTGTAGGAACATGTTTCCAGAGCTGTCATTCTCATAGTGTTCTCAGGTAGCAACTGGGATAGGTTGAGTCATTTCTATGTGAGAAGTATAAAGTTTCCTGTTGCCCCATTCATAAAATGAAGCAACAAAAAGTTTTAAAAAGCCATGAGACTTTATTGCTGACTCTGTGTTTGGAAATAATCCTACATAGTACATTACTGATCAAACTACCTTGAGATTCCATTGTAAAATTTGAAAATAGTTCTGAATCTTCAACCTGACAAACAAAACAAAGCAAAATCTCTTTTGAAGTGCAGCTTACTTCAATTTTTGTGATGTAATTTTAAATATTTCATAGGTTATGACAAATGCAAGTGTCAGTGAAAAGCTATAACTCAAGAAAGGATGTCTTTGAAATCTTAGCTGATCATTAAAAAATCCTGCAGTGTTTTTTACAACCAACTTTAGATTTGTCTTGAGAGTAAAAGGCTCGAGTTGGAGTGGGGTAAAACAGGAAGGCAGAGAAAGAGAAGGAAAGTGTTCCTCTCCATAAACTCCATGCCTCACATTACTCTTCCCAATAATCTCTAGATCCCTAATAGTAATTAGGACCCATAAGTAGGAATTGCAGAGGAAGAGATGAGCAGGAAGACCAGTAGTTAGAGGAAAGCATCCATACTAGATTAGAAAGCAAAAATGCAAGGATAGCCAGGGAGCTGGGCATTTATTTGTCTGATGCAACCTCATCCAGAAAAGTCATGTTCTTTTTATTGTAATGATGTTTTTACCCTACTGATGGGTCCTAGTTGTTATTTAGGAATCTAGAGATTATTTGGGTTAATATAAAACCAATTGTTGTTTTAGCTATACTGTACCAAGGAGTTAAAAGGCTAATCAAATTATATGCTACATCCTGGTACTATGAACTCTGAGGCTGAATTCTGTAGCTGTAGTGATTTTTTCTTTTGCTTATTTTGGAGGGCAGTTGGGGTTAAGTGACTTGCCCAAGGTCACACAGCTAGTTTGTGTGTGTATGTGTTAAGTGTCTGAGGCCGAATTTGAACTCAGGTCCTCCTGACTCCAGAGCCGGTGCTCTACTCACTGCATAACCCTAGCCGCCCGGGGGTTTTTTTTTAGATAATTTTTTTTTGGTAATAGGACTTGCTAATAGGAGAGACATTGGAGAACTGGCCTCAGAATCAGGAAGGACTAACTCTGATACACATAGGCTATGTGACCCTGGGCATTTCACTTAACATATGTGTGTATAATGTTCACGTATATATATATAGAGAGAGAATGTTCATACATATATAATGTTCATATGTATACATATATATATATATAAAACATTCACTATGTGACAGGCACTATGCTTAATCATTTTATAACCGTTATCTCATTTTATCCTCACAATAACCTCTGGCAGGTAGATGCTATTATTATCGTCCCCATTTTACAGATGATGAAACTGAAGCAAACAGAAGTTCAGTGACTTGCCTAGGGTCACACAGCCAAGCATTGTCTAAGGTCAGATTTAAACTCATATCTTTGTAGATTTAAGAGGCTATCTTCTGTGACACTTAGCTGACTCCAAGTTGTATTTCCAGGAACTCCATAGATTGGTGAAATCACAGCCACTACTACCCCCAAAATTGTTTTCTGTGTCCAATCTTTCTATAATTTGTTTTACTACATGTGCTCTCTTCCCTGCTGCAGATTGTAACTCTATCTTAATAGAAAGTCTCCATTACTGAAATCACCTGTTGACCAGCTAGCATCTTTGCACTTATTTGGGCTGGTTCTCAGATGATAGACATTCAGTTAATTGCCAAAGCTATCCTGGAGGGCTTTCTATCTTGTTAGAATCTGTCATGGTTCACATTTTGCTGACATAACCTTCAGTACCTAGACTTCTCCCCACATACACACTACAATAAGGTATCAATATAGGGAATCAATGGAAATTTTAATCTATTACATTAACTTAATCATATTTGCCATCTGGAGCTACTAATATATTTATTTGATTCCTTAGTGACTTATTTAAGAAAGTTGATAGGACTGATCTTGCAAAAATTATTCTATTACATTTTCTCTCATACTGCCCATGGAGACATAATTGAATTAAGTTCATGTCACAAGTGAAATTAGGTGAGTAATCTTGGTTCCATGCCATTTAGTTAAAAGAATTATGAACATTTTAAGACATAAATAGACATTTTTAGAGGGATAATAAAACCCCTTTGAGATTCCAGCTATTCAAAGCATTTCTACTGCTTGTCTCTGAACAGGGATTTGTAATAGACCTTTAGTACAGGTTCATTTTTGATTTTACAAAACGAACCAAGTCCAGTCTCCCTAGAAAAGATACTGTGTTAGAGAGGTTTTGCTCATAGAAAGGGCACTGGTATTGGAGAAAGGAGACGTGGGTTTAAGTCCTGATGCTTACTAGATTTTACCATAGGAAAAACATCACCCTTTCGCACCTCAATTTCCTCATCTGTAAAATGAGGACAATATTACTTGAAATATCATGCAACTTGTGAGAAAAGGAGCCCATTAATCTTAATGCGCTATATCAATATGTTATTATTTCCATAGCTCTTCTAACTCTTCAAAATACTATAATCCATTGTCTCACTTTAAAATATTCTTAAATTATTAACCTAATGTTACATAGCTACTTAAAGCACAGGAGGACTAAACTGTAGGTTTTGAATCTGGCTCTTGATTTCATTTCCACTAACACATTTGCTGTCCTTGATACCTTGACTTGGGTCTATTTTTTTATGGACACATTTAGAAAATTCTGAACATAACCAACACACAGAAAAAGAGTACTTTCTATTCAAAGTAAAGCACAAAAAGAGAATGTTTGCTTTTTTAAAGGATGAAGCAAAGCCAGCTCATTACTTCCAACACTTCCCTGCTTGTCTATGAAATTTTCTGAATTATCTTCTATACTCTTCTTTGCACTTATTAAAAATTTTCAGTGTTGTGATGAGCAGACAGATTTCAGAAAAGCTTGGAAAAACTTACATGAACTAGTGCAAAGTGAAGTGAGCAGAACCAGGAAAGCATTATACACAGTAACAGCAACATTGTGTGATGATCAACTATTAGTTCTTCTCAGTCATACAGTGATCCAAGATAATTCAAAAGACTCATGATGGAAATTTTATCCACATCCAGAAAAAGAACTGATGCAGTCTGAATGCAGATCAAAGCATATTATTTTCATTTTTGGGGTAGTTTTTTTCCTTTTGTTCTGTTTCTTCTTTCAAAAAATTACTAAAATATGGACATGTTTTACATTATTGCAAATATATAACCTATATCAAATTGCTTACCATATTAGGGAGGAGGTAGGAGAAGGAGGAAGAAAATGTAGAACTCAAAATTTTATTTTAAAAAAATGAATGTTGGGGTGGCGAGGTGATGTAGTGAGTAAAGTGCCAGCCCAGAGTCAGGAGGACCTGAGTTCAGTTCCAGCCTCAGACACTTAACACCCATACACACACACACACACACACACACACACACACACACAAAACTAACCATGTAACCTTGGGGAAGTTACTTAACAACATTGCCCTCCAAAAGGCAAAAAAAAATGAATGTTAAAAAAGTGTACTGATTTAAAAAATTAAATAATTCAGTGCCATTATCATTACCATCAACCAAACATATATCAGGCACCTACATGGTACTAAGTACTTAACATTATCAAATTTGGATGATAGATCCTATTGTATTAGTCAAAAATAAATTGTGTATGGGAAAAAATATTTAGTCCTGTTAGTTAAAACTAATGTATGGTAAAAGGCACCTCTATATAACCAAACTTTATCTCTGGACTTGGTTGTGAATTAGGGATTTTTTTTAATTTCCAGTTTTATGTTTAAGTGACAGGTGCTCAACAATACTTGTTCTTCTCTTTCTTAGTTTATTGATTCTTTATAAGAGAAATATGTAATAGGAAGGGAGTATGGATTGGCAAGGATAAGGAATGTCAGGCATAGAGCCATAGCATACCACTGGTGTCCTCTCCATATCAGGAAAATGCAAGAAGGCCTCATACACATTGGGTGGATTCTCTATGCCAAATTCATGGGAGAATATGGGAAAAAAACACCTCTAGAGTGGGCAACCATAGATGAGTTGGGGTCTATATAGGAAAGGAACATTCAGATCAATGGGGTCATAGATTCATTTGAGTATTGATTATTTATATTGAGAAAAAACTAAGCATAATATAATATGGCTTCAAAATAAAATGGAGAATTGACAGAAAAAAATCACAATGCCTTGTCTTCACTAAGCTTCTACTCCTTAATACTTGAAAAAATTATATTTAAAACAATTTTGACCCCAAACTCTAAACTAGTAGATTTCATTTTACCAGGTCAAATGTTAGGTTTTAAAGTACTTCCACCCAACCTCTGTTTGGAACATAAACCTAGAGGTGAGCTCAGCTGCCTATGAGTCTGATAAATTGTTCTGGATAAAAATCTCTTTCTGCCTTTTATCTTTGCTATATACACTGTACTGGGGAGGTGTACATGGTCATCACCAGCATCCAGGCCTCAAATACCTCTCAGTTTCCACACTTGTCTGGATGACTCTCATACACCTTCTCCCCTCCCCCCTTGAAATGTATTTCCAGAATATAATCTCACTTCAGTATAATCTCCCTACAGAACTAATCTCACTGTTTGCTTCTCCCTCTATGCTGCTGTGCTCAGTAATAAGCCATGGATTGGTTGTGATTTAAATCTAAAAGGAGTTCTTTTCACTGATGAAATTACTGATCTATTACATATTCTTCATGTGTATGTATGTATGTGCATATATGTGCTTGTGTTTGTGTGTGTGTGTGTGTCCTCTTACCTTCATCTAGGATCATCCTTCAATATTGTCTTTGGGGGCTGTTTTATCACATTTTAAAAGACATTTCTCAAGATTTGCTATGCCTTTGCTCTTACAATGTTTAACAATACAATATATTAATTCTAATTTTAAACTCCCATGCTATAGTTTTCTTGTGTTTTATTCCACTTTTGGGCTAAGTGGAAGAGCTAATTCTCATTTTCTGCCTTCTCTTTCTTAGGATGAACTTAAAAGCAACCTCAAAATATTTCTCCTTCCCCATAGAAATAGAGCTTCCACAGATACTCTATCCCTGACTCTCCATTGTAATTATGTAATTAACTTCCCCTTTTCCCCATTTTAATATCATTGTTGGAATGTGCTTAGATGCATATAGTCAATGTTTTTTTTTTAAAGCAATTGGGGTTAAGTAACTTGCTCAAGGTTACACGGCTAAGTGTTTCTGGGTGGGTGCTAAGTGTCTGAGCCCGGATTCGATCCCAGGTCATCCCGACTCTGGGGCTGGTGATTTTACTCGCTGTGCTACCTGGCTGCCCCATCAATGTTTTTATTTAACATTCTTACGTCATTGTTTTTGTCCTCTGTATTTTCAATATGACCTAAGATTATACTTCCTTAGAGAATGGAGTTTGCATTTTTGTAGTGCTCATAGTACAGTGTTTAATATTGTACCTTTTCATATTGATCACTTACTAAGTATTTGCAATGATGAAGAAGATGAATGATTCTAGCTTTGTATCCTTCTACTTAATTATTACCTGCTGCTCTCTTCTGAATCTTTTTTCTAATTCTCTGAGTATTTGATTTGGGGAATCCAGGGTTATTCTTTAAGGAATGTTCTTCAGGGTATTTGCAAACATAACTGTATGTAGTAAGTCATAGAACATGGGATCTAATCTTTTTTCCTGGTAAAGGTTTTCAAATACATTATTTTTATTTTATATATTTCCTTCTCCCCTCCTCCAGGGTGAACAGGGACAAAAGGGAGATCCAGGACTAGATGGCATTCATGGAAAAGCTGTAAGTCTAACTCCAGATATTTTTACCCATATAATCTGTTTACATTGATATTTGATATGCATTTTACACCTTTGAGCTTTGATGACCCATTGGTCATAAGATTATAGATTGAATACTAGGAAGGCACTGGAGGTTTTCTCATTTAGTGTGTTCCCTATTATATTGATAAAGAAGCCCAGAGAAATCAAATAGCTTTCGCATGGTCACAAAGTAAGGTGGCAGACCCAAATCTGACTCTGAGTCCAGTCAGTGCTCTTAACATTATGAATCAATTGTCCCAAGATAAATCTAAAGCATAAGGGAAATTATCCATAGAACTCAGCAAAAACCCCACTTTGGCAGGGGATGTTTGAATTAGTCACATAGTCACTTCATACTTATTGGTGTGTTAACTTTGTATGTTAAGCCTTAAAGTAAACAATACATAGGTGTAATTGCCAGAATCATATTCTATTTTGACCTAATGACTTAGAAAGCCTAGAGTTAAAATAAAACTAATATAAAAAAAAATTAGAAAGTACACAATATAGCAATGCTTTGGTCCACTGACCAGGTATTATTATGCAAACAAAAAACAAAAGCAGGTTTTCTGTATAGCCCCTGGTTTTACTTAATATTCTTTAATTATAAGTAAATTATTATTTTGGGAATGTTTATTAAAACTGGTGGTTTCCAAGAGTGGAAAAGTTTCTAATAGTTGTGAGAAACACAGTGTGGTAAAATGCAAAGAGGGTTGGCTACTTTGAAGTGAGGGGCACTGACTTTAAAATCCTGCATTGTTTCTTACTACCTGTGTGACCGTAGGCAACATATTTTAGCCAAATAGTAAGCATTTATTAAACTCCTGCTGTGTAACAGTCACTATGATCATTGCTGTTAATACAAAGACAAAAGCACAATTGTCCAGCTCTTATTAGTTATGTCTAGGGAGGGAGACATTAGTTTTACATATCTATATCTGGATATCTACATACATACAATGCCCCTCCCCCCCCCCCCAGATAAATTGATCTGGGACCCAGCTGTAAATCTTTAGAGCAAGAGGTGTCTAAAAGTACTGTTCTGAGACTTTGGAGAGGAGCTTCTGGCAACCAACGAATCCTCCTTGCTGACAGCTTTGTTCACTTTGTTGCCAGTGGGTTTTATGTATGTTTTTATTGTCTATACCACCTTGAGAGCTTTAAAAAAAATTATTTTGTTCTGAAATTAAGTAATAAATAACAAGTGTTCTCCTAATATACTAGAATAGGAAAAAAAAAGATGATTGTATATGGAACTGAAAACCAAGTATGTACAACTTGCCACTCCTTTTAAATATATAGTAAAGTTCTCATGTAAATTTTCTTATTTTTCCCTTTTTTCATTTCCTCCTCCCTACCACCCCAGAGATGGATCCTCCCTGAGAATTATTTTTACCTGAGGATATTAGAATATGATTTTAACAAAAGGAGAATCTGTTTCAACTCTCTAGATCTGAATGATCCATTGTATCAGATGCTGGAGAGTGACCCTGGCAGCTAGATATATAGATCTGAGATCCATCTGCATTGAAATCATCATTGAATTCATGAAAGAGAAAAGAGAAGAGGGCACCAGACAGGGTTTTAGGTTATATCCACAGTTAGTGGGTATTGATATTGCAAAAGGAGACTGAGAAGCAGTAAGTATTTCTCTGGGTCTTAATCTACTCACTCATAAAAAGAGATTTTAAGGTCTCATCTGTCTCCGAATCTACCATCCTGTGTGTTTATGTCACTGTTCTATAAGGTGACTAAACTGAAACCAATCTCTATTCTGAAGAAAGAAGAATAAGAAAAAGATACCTTACAAGGTCACAAAGGCAAAATGGTACAGAGGAAAGGGTGTGGGATTTGGAATCATAGGACCTGTGGTTCAGATCCCAGCTCTGCCAACGATAGCTTCTCTGATCTTGGATAAATCACTTAACCTCAGTTTCCCCATATGACTACATAGAGTATGGTCATGTAAGCATTCCAAAGTGATTAAGAGAATCTTTTCCCCCTTCTTTTTAGCTCTATCTCTGTTTTCTATCTCTCTTCTGTACTGAAGTCCTCCCAGGAAAACTTTTGTTTACTACGTCTTTACTTTAATGCTTAATATACAAGGACATCTGTAAAATGAAGGTGGGCTAGATGATTGCTAAGATTCCTTCTAATTCTAAAGCTATGAATCTGTAAAATATAGGGGAATGAAATTTAAGAATATAACTAAAGAAGAAAGAAGAATCAGGAGGTAAGGAACTAGGAACATTTGCATAAATTTAGCAGTTAGGTTAGCATTCCATTGGTATTTTGGAGAGATAGTATTATGTCTTCAAACATTAAAGATTTCAGAATATCCTTTAGAACAGGGGTTCTCAATCTTGTGTGTGTGACCGCTTTGTCAAAATCGTGAAATTTATGGACCTTATTGGAATAAAGTTCTTAAATGCATAAGATAAAATATGTGGGATTACAAAAGAAAACAATTATATTGAAATACAGTTGTCAAAATATGTATTTTTAAAATATAAGTTCATAAACCATAGCTTAATAGCTCCTGATTTAGAATATATTGATCAAAAAGTATCTTGGGCAGGAAGAAAGAGGTGCTGCTATGTTCTTCTAAATGCTGTTGGATAACAAAATGAGTCTAAGGTGTGGATCAAATTAGACATTTCCCTCATCTTTCCTAGAGAGACAGCATGGAAAAATGGAGTGAGAACTGGCCCAGTTTATGTGTAAGCAATGGCTGGTGTGCCAGCCAGAGGCATCAGGGAAAACTACTCCTTCATGAGTTTGGGTGCTGAGAATAATATGTTAAATAATGAGAGTCAGTTCAATGCAAAGCTTTATTGCAAGCAGTAGGGAACAGGGGGAAGGGAGAGAGGAAAGAGGAACCTGACATACAACTTGGATGTATGCATTAACATATAGGACAACTTGTGAGGGCAGTGTAACACTAGGGAACACAGAGACATGGGTCCATTCAACAGGAAGTGGGTCCTCCAAAGTGGCCTTCTAAGAGTGGGGTTCTTGTGCTCTGATTCTGGGCACCCTCCTGGATATTCTGAAATCTTTAATGTTTCATGACATAATACTATCTCTCCAAAATACCGATGTAATGCTAACCCAACTGGTTGAGTTGTATATAAGGGGTCAGGGCAAAATATTATTTTGAGGAGCTTGTTATCAGGAAGAGGAAACAAGCTGGTAGTAGTCTAAATATTATTATGGAGGTTTATCAATTAAGCTCATGATAGACAAAATGTTATTTGAGGGACACCGCTGTACTAACCTTCAAAAAATATTATTGTCAATATTTTTCCATCAGAGTATTCTATAAACTTACAGCATCACCTAAGGGGAACTTGTCATGATGTTGTCAAGACCACCAGTTCTAATCTTATAACAAAGGATCTTCACTGATTTTTTATTTCAACCCATACATGGATGTTCTCCCTCCCCAGCAACATATTGGACAAAGGAGCATGCAGCCACCATTTAAATAAATTTAATAAGGGGAAACCTACTACTTCTTGAGGCAGCTTTCTTTTGTACAGTTCAAAATATTTTGAAGTTTTTCCTGATATCAAATCTAAATTTATCTCTTTGCAACTTCTAGCCACTGCTGCCAGTTCCACCCTCTGGGACCAAACAAAACATATCTTCCATGTCCCATCCCTTTAAAATTTTGAAGACAGCTGTTGAATTGTTGAAGAAAACTTGGACAACCTCCAAGCATTTTCTTCTCTAAACTTATATCCCAGTTGTTTAAAAAAAAACTCTTGGGGAAGCTAGGTGGCATGGTGAATAGAGCACTGGTCCTAGAGACAGGAGGAACTGAGTTCAAATTCGGCAACAGACACTTGACACTTAATAGCCTTGTGACCTTGGGCAAGTCACTTAATTGCCCAATTGCCTTGCCTTCCGTCCTCCAAAAAAAAAAGGAAAAAAAAAGAAAATCTTGAGACATGGATGCAAAGCCTTCTACCATTTTAGTTACCATCTTCTGGAAGCTCTCCATCTTATCGGTATTCTTAAACTATGATACCCAGAATTAAATATGCTCCAATTGTGGTCTGACAAGATCAATATACAGAGGAGTGCCAACCCTTTTCTTCCTGGAAGCCATGCCTCTCCAATGTATCCCAAGATCACAAAAACTTTTTTGATTGTCACATTATATTTCTGACTCATGTTGAGCTTGCCACCCACTGAAATGCCCAGCTCTTTATCAGAGAAACCGCTATTTAACCCTGCCTTTCCTATAGTGTACTTTTGAGATTGTTTATGAGTATAAGACTTCACATTTACCCATAATGGATATTATATTAATATATTCATCCCAGTGATCTTGCCTATAAAGATCTTTTCAGATACCATCTCTGCCATCCAGTGTATGAGTTATCTCTCCCAGCTTTATGTCATCTGCTAATATGATGAATATTCTACCATTCACACAATTGTTAAACAGCACTGAGGCAAGCACAAATGCCTGGGACACTATACTGGAGACCCATTACTAGGTTAACACTGAATTATTTTAAATTTTCTTTTCTTTTCTTTTTCAAAATTTTATTTTAGACTCAAACACCAGAGCACAAATACTGAATAGAGAAAAGAAACCAAAAAGTATGATAAACTTAAATATTGGAATGTAAATACAAAATTAGAAAGAAAAAAAGCATATGTGCATTGCAGAACATAAGAGAGGATTCAAAATATGTAACAATAGATTTTCATTTCAAGAAATCCTGCATGATAAATAATACTTGTGTTGAGAACTGTCCATCTTTGCTTCCTTGTGAATTTTCTTTTGTTCTTTGCTGTGTACTTTTTTACTTTGTTCTTTTTCCCTCCCTCCACTCTCCCCCGACAAAGCTGCAATAAAGTTTAGATATGTTTCTCTATAGCTTATAGATATATACATACATATGCTTTCCCAAACCTATTCTACTCCTGATCTTTGTTTTTATGTATGATTATATCTCTTGTTTCCTATTCCTCCTGCCTCCTCTACTTTACTTCTGCCCACTACCTTTCCCTCCTATAACTTGCCTACCCCCCTCCAATGATCCCTCCCCTAACCTCCCATTCCCATAAATCTAAGTACCCTTCTATACCTCTATTTTACCTATTCCCTCACCCTCCCCTCTAAAAATCCCTCCCTCGTCCTTTTTTTCTTTCTTTTTAAATTTTATTTTCAAGACATTGAATTTTAATAGCTATTCTTTGGGTTTCTGTCATTCAACTAGTTCAAAATCCATCTAATTATAACACTGTCTATCCTCTCTTATTTCCTATTAATTCTATATCTTTATATCTCTTCCAGAAAAATATTTTATCAAATGCTCTGCTAAAATCTAGGTAATACTATGCCATTTCCTTGGTCTACTAGTTTCATAATACTGTTAAGAGAAGATAGAAGCTAAATGTGGCATGACCTGTTTTTGAAGAAGCTATGTTCATTCTGTAACCACTGGTTTCTTTGATAGGTATTTATTATCTTTTTAGTGGGCTTTATATAATTTTTCCAGGAATCAAGGTCAAATCCACCAGACCATGGTTTGCAGACTTTATTTTCTTATTTTTTTAATGGGAACAATATTTACCCTTCTTCACATCTACAGTATATTTTCCATTCTTAATGATCTTATAAATATCACTGGAAGTGGTTCACCAATCACATTTGCCAGTTCTTTCAGTCCTCAAGAATGTAGTTCATCTGGGCTACCTGACAAATGTATCAATTGCAGTGAACTACTCAGTTGGTATCTCAATACTTACCTTGAGTATTAACTCTCTTTTAGCCATTTTTGTTCTGTCAATTACAGTGCAAATGTCATTCATCTTGACTGAGAAAGAATTTAAGAATGAATGTCTTCTCTGTTGTCAGTTTTCATCATCCCATCCATACCAAGTGGCAATCAATCCAATCCCTTCTCTGAACTTTCTCTTTGCCTCAACACAGCTTAGAAAACCCTTTTCATTGAGTTCACATAATGCATTTGATATTTATTACCTGTGTGACTTTAAGCATGTCACAATCTCCCTGGACATTAGTTTCTTCTTCTATAAAATGATGATATTTGACTAAATGGTCTCTAAGGTTCCTTCCAGCTCTAAATCTATTATCTGCCTTATGGTCCTTAGCTTTCCTCACCAGCATTGGCTCATTCTAAGTGTTGGCAGATCAGACATATCTTTTTTTTACAGTAATATGTTCTAGTTATATTCACTGTTACCTGCTCTTTGTTCCATATTTGAAGGCATCTTTTAGAAAATCTTAAGTTGCATTTATATCAGAAAAATCTCATTTTCCCTTCAGTATTGGAATTGTTTCCCTTTCTGCCTTCTAAATGTCGTCTATGAGAGTTTCTCATCACTTCTTGCCTAACTTACCCTAAAGAATTTAGACCATAGTACTGAAGCTATCCTTCCGAACTTTGCTTTCTAAAATAAGGGATACTTGTCAGACTATGCTCAAATTCTCCCTTTTTCTCCATCACGAACTCTAGAAGGGAATGGTCACTCCTTCTTAATGTTCTCATTATGGTACCCCAGCAACCATTTCTTTTCTGTTGATGAGAACAATATACAACAAAGAATAATCCCTTTTGTTCCTCCGCTCTTTGAATGATGAAATTATCATTAAGGTAAGTTAAGAAGGTATTAGCTGCTCTACTTTTTGCAGAGAGTTCCAGTAAACTGGATCAGGGTGGGGAACCTGCAGCCTCAAGGCCAAATGTGGCCCTCTGCATCCTCAAGTGTGGCCCTTTGACTGAATCCAAACTTCATAGAACAAACTTGTTCTATAAAACTTGGATTCAGTCAAAAGGTCTCTCACCAAGGACTTAGAAGGCCACATGTGGGCTCAGAGTCATAGGTTCCCTACCCCTTATCGGGATAACTGGAGTCCCCTGTCCCTACTATATCACATCTCTGTGCCAGTTTTGATATCTCTTTCCCAAACTCCTCTTCTCTTCCAGTGTCTGTCTAGATGGTCTATGGTATATTTTGATGACAAAATAAGTTATTTCTTCCTCCATTTTCTCTCATTCAAATACTTTTCCCAACTCTGCTTTCTGGATTTCCTCACCATGAGTATACTTTCCTGATATTTCTAATAATACTCTCCCATCCCCCTATCTTATTCCTTGTGAATAGAGTAACTCCTTTTAAAGCCTTATATCCTACTTATGAATTTTATCTCACTGAATCTCACTGATAATTATGAGATCAAATCTGAATTTCTCTTTGTGTTAGAATCTCTAATTCTGCATTTGAGTATTTGTGTATGACCATTTAAGGCCATAGGGCTACTAAGTGGCACAGTGGATGGAGTGTCAGGCCTGGAGTCAGGAAAACTCATCTTCCTGAATTCAAATCAGGCCTCAAATATTTACTAGATGTGTGACCTTGGGCAAGTCATTTAAACCACTTTGTCTCAGTTTTCTCAACTGTAAAATGAGCTAGAGAAAAACATGACACACCATTCCAGTATCTTTGTCAAGAAAACCCTGAATGGGGTTGCAAATAGTCAGATGTGACAGAAAAATAACTGAACAACAACATTTAAAGCCACAGGTTTTACTTCTGGCTCTTTTTTTTATTTTTTTCTCCTGTCAGCATCTCTGGGTGTCATATTCTATTATTGTTTCTTAATTACTATCTTCTATGACATCTAGGGAAGTTTTTTCCTTCCCATAGTCATTTTAGTTTAAAGCCCTTTTGAAGAGTTTTTCAAGACACATAGAAAATGCATTCCTACCAGTCTTTTTTAGTTATAATGCTCCTGGTAAGGAGTCTGTTATATATAGATTTGAAGCCATTGTCCACAAGTCCAAATCCCATGCTTAGACATCTCCTCCTTAGTCCACTGTTCACTTTCTACATAATTTTTCTCTCCTCTGATCCCTTTGCCTTCAGTGGGTAGCAATAAGGAAAACATAATTTTTGCTACTGTAGCCTTCAGTTTCCTGCTCAAGTTTTAATAATCTTTGTCAATACTTTTTAGGTTCCTTCTGGCAGTATTATTTGTACCACTTCTGGTGATGTAAATCATCCTGAAGTGATAGCGCTTATTATTTTGATAAGTCCTAGGAGGTTCTATGATATGTCTTGTATTCATGCTGAAGGACAAGAAGTTCTTTATTATCATCAGGATGACAAATAGCTGCCTTAGTACTGGTGAACAGGGAATCATTAATACCACTACTCTTAACTCCTTTCTCTGATCCTTGTCGCATGTTCTCTCACCTATTAGCTTATGTGGCTTTATTGAAGAATTCCTTGGAGTATAAGAAGCCACTTTTTCTTCTCAGAGCATCTTAGTTCTTACACATATTATAATTATTTTTATATATCATTTATCTCCTACTGGACCATAGATTCCTTGAGGACAGAGAATATTATTAATCTTTGAATCTTCCTCAGCATTAACTATAGAGTTTTGCAAATAGTCAGTAATTGCCACAACTTTTTTTCTATTTAAATGAACTGAATTTTTGCAATTTAGGAAACAGTAGGTGATAGTAATTGCTAAATGAAGAATCTCATTTTCCAGTTTTTTTAGGCTAAATAAGTTATATTAGTAAACTTTTAATTTTTTTCAAAATGCAACCCTCCATGAATTTTAATATGTCATTAAATGAACATTATTGTGGGCTTACATGAAATAAATTATTTCCACGAAAGAAATGTTGGAAAGTAAAAAAAAATGAAATCACATTAGATACAACAATAAATTCCATTTCATTACTCATGGACATGACTGCTTTACAGAAAATTCAAGTAAGCTGCTATGGATTAAGGAAACTATATAAATCATCAGACTTAGTCTCATTTTCCATATCACTATCAGTCCTTTTAAAATTCATTGCTTTATAGGAATTCACTACTGATGTTTCTGAAATTATCATATTAATCTGCTTATACCATTTTAATCTATACTACTGAATACAGAAAAATTAAAAACCCATGAAGTCAAGGTTCTCCCCTGGTGGCAGCTGCTGATATATTGCTATGGGATGGGTAGTCAGAAGGATGAACCATTTTGAAGAAACAAACTGAGTTACTTTCTCTGTCTTCTGGTCTTATAACAAAATATATTATACAATAGCTATTTTCCCAATCCCAAAAGATGAATATCATAGTTTAAGTAACATTTAGATTCCAAGTAGAACATAACCTTCTATAAGACAGGGCCTAGCTCTCTTTGACATAGTTAATTGCTGTTTTTTTAAGAATCTTCACGTATGTGAACTTTGGGAAGAAATGTGAGTATAAGTGCCTACTTTTATCAGAAATGAATCTTCTATTTGCTTTTTAGTCTGTTCATTTGCCTCTTTATTAGTTTACAGTCAGCCTTGTGCTTCCTCCTTACCCTGTTGGCTCCTGCAATGGCAGCATTCAGCAACTACTGATAATAATACCTATGTGAAACAATAAGAAAAATGTAATCAAATAGAAGATCATTACCAATCTATTTTGGGGGCAGATAGGTGGTACAATGGATAGAGTGCTGGGCTTGAAGTCTGGAAGTCTCATCTTCCTGAGTTCAAATCTGGCCTCAGACATTTACTAGCTGTGTGACCATGGGGCAAGTCACTTAATTCTCTATGCCTCAGTTTCCTCATCTGTAAAAAGAGAGGCTTATGGAAAACCACTGTAGTATCTCTATCAAGAAGAACCCAAATGGGGTCTAAAAGGGTTGGACATGACTGAAAAATGACTGAACAATAACATCCAATCTATTTCTCAGACCCAATTAGAGTGCCTTGGTCCCCAAATCAATCAATAAATAGGTATTAAGCACCTGCTATGTACCAACACCATTTTACTTTATCATAGAGGAAATTAGTCTGCAAGGGCCTACTCTAATAGACAAAAAGGAAGCATTGACAAATATAATTTTCCCTTTAATTTTATTTCACAGAAACAAAAGACAAGTTATGATATAAATACCCATTAAACTGAGTACAGACCATGAAACAGAAATGTTGCTAACAATCTCAATTACTTGGATCAGGAATCAAGTCCTGGATATGTTATATAGGAAGGTTGTTATCTTAAAAGTTCACCTGGCAGCAGGTGAACATATTATATGTGGGCTGCCATATATAGACATTCTCACTGTTGACTCTTAAGTTCATCAAGAATCTTTGCAAACTAGTTAGGTTATTTGGGTAACAACTTTTTTAGAGCTATGTCCTGATGGATGCATATAATGAATCCCCTGTAGTGGTCAAATTATTTGAAATTGCACTGTGTATGGGGTGGCTAGGTGGCACAGTGAATAGAGCACAGGCCCTGGAGTCAGGAGGACCTGAGTTCAAATCCAGCCTCAGACACTTAACACAAAAAAAAAATAAAACAGATGTGACCTTGGGCAAGTCACTTAACCCCAACTGCCCTCCAAAAAAAACCAAAGAAAAACAAAGAAATTTCACTGTGTATTTCCACTGGGCAGGAATCAAGGACCATATTTTACAGAATTATTACTTCAAATAATACAAATTTGAATACATGCATCCACTTAAGGAGCTTCATTTTTTGCACTAATTGGGACCTCATTATATTTGCTTCTTAAGTGTATGAATTAACACTTAACAGAACATTCTTGGATCTCCCCAGTATAATTTAAGTCACTTAAAGGAAGACATTTTTTACTTTTCATATTTGTATTCCCAGTACTTCACACCATGTCTGTCTGTGAAGAAAACACTTCATAAATGCTTTGGGGATGTTAGAAGCTATGGCTGACTGACTAATGCAGATATTTCAGTGAGGGATCAGCCATTTTGAGCAAATAACCTGAATTATTTTTTCCATCTTCTGATCTTTTTAATAAAATAGACCATAAAATAGCTACTTTCCCAAACTCAAGAGATTAATATCACAGTTTAACCACTATTTGAATTCTAAGTAGAATGCTAACAACATACCTACTTGTTGAGTGATCCATTGAATCCTATTTTATTTGGAAATTATAGGGCTAAGCATGGACAAAATTCAGATTTCTTAATTCAAAGCAATTCCCCCCCTCACTTGATGGTGACAATGAGAGACAAAGAGATTTTTTTCTGAGGGATTCGTGTCATTGAGGAAATAGATACACCCTTGCATCTATAACAACTTGGCCGTTAGTGGTAGAGGGAATCTATGTCCATGAAGTAGCTTTCTGCTATCCATTGCCAAAACATATGCTTCACAAAGGGAAAGGGAAGACCTCTGTTTTCACTGATGTGATTCTGAAAAGGAATCATCAACAGAAGCCACTGTGATCTAGATTTCTTCTGGATAGCACCAACATTAGTACCAAAAGCAACAGTGGCCATTGAAAGGAAATTACAACAATAGCAATTTCATATTTATTATCAGGCTTTGAGGTTTGCAAAACAATTTCATAGCCACTGTATGAGGTAGGTGGTCTGGAAGAAAGGGCTATGGTAAACCCTAATTCTTAAAACCCTCGACAAAATGTCTACCAGCAGTATTTGAGGGGACTT
The DNA here is from genome assembly GCF_028583685.1 of Petaurus breviceps papuanus. Lineage (NCBI taxonomy): Eukaryota > Metazoa > Chordata > Mammalia > Diprotodontia > Petauridae > Petaurus > Petaurus breviceps. The sequence continues at coordinate 24,781,810 of NW_027187351.1, forward strand.
CTTGTGAATGGTCTCTGACATAGAATATTCCCTCTGAGGAATGTTTAGGAATGGAGAAAGGCTGGTTCTCAGGGTTGTCTCTAAATTTCCCCATGAATGCTATAAAACAGAAATACATGAGGAAAATAAACTAAGCCAAAAAAATGCATACATTAATTATAGCTGTTGTTCACATAACTCATGGTATGGCTGAAAGAACTCTGGTATCAAAGGCCCTGGGTTCACATTCCATTTCTATCACTAACCACTTGAGTAATCTTGGATAAATCATATATTTTCTCTGAACCTCAGTTTCCTTATCTGTAAAATGAGTGCATTGAACTAGTTAGCCTCTAAGCTAGCTCTAAGTATATGATTTTATCATCCAGGTGAAACATGAACAAATCAATCATCATGAATTTTGCCTAAATTATACAAGTGTTTGGATGAGTAGACAGAATCCCACAGTATGATTTTAAATATTTTCTAGTACATGTTATGTATTTATAGAATGCTTTGTGCATTTATAAATATTAAAGAAATTTTTGTGTATTATTTGAATCTTTCTGAGGTTGTGGGTAGGATGGGGTACTATTCCTAGAGTCCTAACCTACATTATTTTTAATCCACATCACAACAATATAACATCCTCTTTCCCCTTGGATTTTAATAAGCACAGGAGACAGACTTTAGGAGGAATCAGAATGTTCTATTGGTATGGAAGAGAGGAAATCTAATCATGGGCTATGAGGATGAAGTGAGACTGACCTTCCTTGGCATTTCATTCTGTGACTTACTCACTTTTTCTGTCTCTTTTAGTCAGGGTACCTCTTTCTCTTAGTCTTTAGACCCTGATAGTCTTCAACCAAGAAAATGTGTATTTTAAAAAAAAATTTAGTCTCAACAGCTAGTTGCAGGAATGTCATGGTTTTCTTTCTCAGATGTTCAGAACATTTTGTGTCCATTTTTGACCACAGGAATTGTATTTAAAAAAAAGTTTTAGGACTCTGGAGGTGGAGAACACTGCACTTTGATAATAAGACAAATTCTTCAAACATGGTTTTCCTCATGGATTTTTTTCACTTATCTTTCTGTTTTTCCTTGAGAATGTCAAAGTGTATAAGGAAGAACTATAGCTAATGTATCTTGTCTAGGAAAATAGTCATAAGACACAAATTATCCATAGCTGATTTCAGCCTTGGTTTTATCCATGCTTTTTGATTCCTCAGGGTATTGTTAAGTCTGCACCTGCCTCAAGCAGGGTCATTTCAATTCTCTAATTTTCTTTTTTTCCCCTCCCAATTCATCACTGGTTTCTATATTGAGTGACTCCAGGTGCTGGCATTTGGCATTATTCATTCACCTGGAATTTGCAGGGCAGTAATAGCTAAAGCCCTCTGGCTAGCCCAGTATGGTGCATAGATCTATATACTACATTGTGTGATTTTCTGAGTATTTCTTTTATTCCATTATTGTCCCTTTCTAGCCTATAGTGTAATATTAAGGATGAAGAAAGATTCTTTTTCCTATTTATCACAGACTCAGTATGTGTCTATCCACCTCTGTTTGTTTACACCATGAATGCATTCAGCCATAGAACTGATCTCCTCCAGTGAAATCTATTGTTATATCTCTAAAAGCTGTCGTTTCTGAGCCAGATCAACTGCATACCCATTAAAATGCTCCAGAGCCTGGAAAAAAATGCATGAAAATATTCGTCTGATAGGTTTTCAGTGTTTTATGTTGCTATATTTGATATCTTTGCAAATCCAAGTAAGGAAGGCAAAGGTAGATAGGGATTAAAGACATGGCTGAACTTAAAAAAAAATCTAAATCAGGAAAGTGATTTTTTTTGCTCCCATTTTGAGGGTTATGAGAGAGTGAATCTTTCTTCCCCCTCTTCCCTGCCCCCTCCACATTCTAGTTTCTAGATAGAAACTGCAAAAAAAGCTTTTGATTTAACTCTTGAATTTTTGGCAAGCTTAATAAAGGCCAAATCAAAGCTAAATCAGGGGTATTTACAGCATCCACAAATTTAATCTAAAGTGGATACTTAAAAGCTCATATAGTTCTAAATGATGTGCTTCCAGATGGTGAATTAATGTAATTTTAGCAGGAAGTGAAGTTGCACAAATATGCAGTATTTGGATCACTCACTGATTTAATGTTTCTGTCCCCACCATAGCCCAGATGTTGCTGATCATTTTAGTGCCAGTTGTCTCTACCTCTCCCCTTGCTATGAACTGAGAAATCAAGTTTGGGAATTTAGTCAATTCTGGTTTATTTCATTACTAATTGTGTTAATAATGGAAGTTTATTGTAAGTTGTTTACAAAGATCTTCTCTTTTGTACAGGGTTTGAAAGGTGACATGGGTCCTCCAGGTCCACGTGGCCAGAAAGGAGAAAAGGTACTGTATTTCCCAGAAGAAATGCTGAGCATGAATAAATGAAAATCTTTGCCCTAACACACATATGCACACCCCTTTCCCCTTCTCCCCCCAGCAATTAATCTTCACTAGAAGGGTATTAACCACCAAATGAATTCTAAAATGAACCAATTGCTGTTAAAATCACACAAGCAAGAGATACTTTTCCAATCATTTTAATATCTCCCTGAAAACAATTAACATGCTAGGTCTCTCTCACTATCAACTTGTGTTGCTCTACAACAGGGTCGTCCCCTCCGCTTGCTTGACAGCAGTAGCTGTTATATCATCACACTAGGTGAAACCTCCCAAGGCAGCTGTGGGAACAGTGCCAGTAGCAATGAGGTGTGCATCTGAAGGTGAAGCAGGTGGTTGTCAGGGGGAGATAACTAACTTTGCTCCACAGATTGCTCGCTCCATTTATCCCCACTCTTCCTCATTAACTATCCTGTAATAGCATATTGGCAATGACTTTGAAAGAAGAATAAAGAAAAATTAAAAAGCAAGCATTAAATGGAGCAAGGTCACTGGTCTCAACTTTTTAGACAAGGGCCGTACAGTGACTTTCTGATGATAATAGAATACATCTTCATCTTGTCTTCTGTTCTCAACGGTTTGTTTCTTTCTAGAGTCCATGAATTCCTTGCTGTTAAAAATGACAACTTAACATTTGTTCCCAAAGCTTGATTTTAGAGTTTTTGTCCTCTTTTAGTTACAGCTAGAGAAGTTCACTTGTCTACAGGGTCCAAACATGCAATTTAAAAACACATTTCATATTCTATTCAAATGAAAGCAACAGAGTTTACCTTTACTGGTGCAAAAATAAGTTTTACAGAAATAAAAAACTATACAAACTACCTAATTGTTGCTCAGAATTCTGTTACATGTAGCTAAGAGTTCCATTATTCCTAATTTTGAGATATTACGTACCAGTGCATCATCTGGAAAATGGGCCTTAGGCCCACCCCCTATTTGGGGTTAGTATCAACATCCAAAGTGTGGTCAAGGCTAAGCGATGACATCTGTTTCTCTATTTCTATCTGTGTCTATTTCAGTGCCCCAACACTTAGAATGAGAGCACTAAAGATAAAAAAAATAAGTTTGCTAATGTATTGTTGAGGTTAATAAAATTCATCTTTTGTTCTTTCAATTTATGTGATCGATTTTTCAGATACTCAAAAATATCTAAATGGATTGTCAAATGGGAAGTCCCTCCAGTGAGGCAGATTGCAACCTGTCAATTTCTCAGATACTTCACCCAAAGTCCATGTATTTGTTTAGTCTACTAGTTATACCTGATTATCTGAATTTACTCAAAGGTCAATGAAATAAGTTCAATATTTGCAATTTGTATAGACTTATGAAGCTGCCTGCTCTGATATTCTTTAGAAGAGGCAGCAGGCCATCTTCTTGCAGCTGGGAGGCATGAAGTGGGTTGAGCCACTTATTATTTCTGCTGATCCTAATAGTAACTTTGCATCAGAAAAATTATCTGCTGCTGTGACATTTCCCAGCTGCCCTGTTGGCAAGCCACCAGGCTTGAAAAGATATTCATTCTAATTTTGGATTAGCAGACAAAAGATTAGAAAATTAGATTATTTTGGTTGCTTTGAAACCTGTCCTTCTTCTGTAAAAAGCATGTGGGTATGAAAGGTGATTTTTATATTGTGGGAGGGAATAGGAACATAATACAGTTTCATGCTATACAATACTTTCTTGAAATGAGATCTTGTTTTCCATAACTGCAAAAATTGACATTATATATGGTTATTGGTTCCAACCATCTCTAGAAGTGTAAGAAATAAAATGCAAATAAAAGTTGGTAATTGTGATTTTCCCCCTTTTCCTTGTTTTAGGGAGAAATGGGACCCCCAGGACCACCAACCTTAATCGTAAGCACTTGTATAAACCAAAATACAAATTTAAAAATTAAAACCCCCATATATTTTCAACCAAATTTTTACCCACACTACACTTGGAACTAGAATCATAATTTTTAGAGCTCCAAATTATTTATCAATAATGTCAGCAATGCCCAAAGAAGACAAGGAACTTGTCCCAAATCATAAAGGTTGTTGGATGGCACCAGAGCAGTTATTAAAACCCACAGCTTCTAACTACCAATTCAGGGCTTTCCCTCTTATGTGTTGTGCCATTGAGATTATTCTTGTAAGATTTTGATGCAATTTAAAAACACATTTAATATTATATTCAAATGAAAGCAACATAGTTTTCCTTTACTGGTGCAAAAATAAGTTTTACAGAAACAAAAAACTATGCAAACTACCTAAATGTTGCTCAGAATTCTAGGATATTTGTGTGGTATGTTTTTAACATTTGCAAATGAATATAGCATTTGAAAAATAATTTATGAGAAAACAGATAATGAATCTATAATGGAGTTATTTTAGGATTAAGTAGTTCATTATTTATTTATTAAGTATGGAATCATAACTATATCAATATTCTATTTGGGCACTGTTTATATTATAGACTTTTTGAGTCTTTAAAGGTTAATATTTCATTAAAAATTCTTGGTCTAAGAATGACTTCATCTTCCTGATTATAAAAGCAAAAGGCAATTGTTTGAATAAAGTTGTTTTTTTTTTAAGATCAATTGTAGCTATAATTTTTCTGATGCTGACATTACTTATTTATTCATTCAGTTTATAAAAATGGTGCCCTCTAGGTGAAAGTATTCAATTTAAAACAGTCAATTAATATACATAGAAAGAGCAGCAGCAGTTAATAGCACATATTAAATATTTTAAATTATCAGCTCTAAAGTACCAACCCATCAAGGAAGGTCAAGTTAAAAGAATGTCTTGCACTATTGTGAACTGGGGCTCTGTCACATCAGGAAAGGGCAGGAATTCCATGGACTATTAAGTGATCCTGTGACTTTGACAGAATTCATACTTCTGCTCTAAAGACCCATTGTGGCTACACTCATTAATATATGAAACTAGTCTTTACAACCTCTCTGACATGAATGGCATGTATTTTATTCATATATGGAGGAACTATGCTGAAAAAATATGCAATGTACCTAGGGATACTAAACAAATGAAGCTTTGGAGCTTTAAGCTTTGGTTTTAGGGAAGGCAATACAAACAATCCATTTGAGTAATCACTGTAGAGGCACGTTATTTGAAATGTAGATATTCAAAAGAGCTAATCTTTGAAAATCTTTTAGTATTCAGATTTTAAATTACCATAGTATCCTTTTCATGTTCAGTGTCCTTTTCAAGTAATTAAAATAAAAACAAAATTTTACCTTTTATAGATTTGATAAACCCCAGAACAAAGTTAAACTAGAACCTGCCTAGAAATCAAAAGAACAATTTGTTATTAGAACTCTAGCATGACCAGAACAAGGAATAAAACATGTTGAAGAACTCTAGTTCCTGTAAAGTTTTATCTGTAATCCTTAGGGACTGGAGGTTCAGTTATGGTCATGATCAGCTATTAAGATTTGTACCTGTCCCTCAAATCCTGTAACCTCTCTATGGCATTTATGCACAATTTTGTCAAAGATGAAGGGTTTTGTGGTTCACAAACAGGAGAAATATTCCAAATTTAACAAGCACCTATATTTCATAGCCTGGCAATGTTACTGAAGCAGCCTAGGTTTAGGAAAAGGCTTGAGTAAATGCATATAACTCTGGTGGCTAAAACAGCTGGAATGAACTTTTAAAACAAGGAGAGATGATTTGATCCGAACAATAAGAATTTCCTTAAGGGGTTTGGTGAGTGGTATTGAAACTCAGGTAACAAGGTGTGTATGTGAAGTCAATTCACAAAAAAGAAAAAAAATCTTCTAGTTAACCCCTACAGTTGTCTCTCATGGGTCCCCTCAATGACAAAGTGATATAGGCCAAAATGGGCATCAATGGAAGAAATCATTTATCTTTAAAACTCCCCAACCTCACCTCTACAGAACTTTCCTTCATCACACCATAGAATTCACAAAACTTTATCTGACAGATATATTTTAAGAGAGAATTGGGAAACGGATCTACTTAATGGAAGCATGATAGTTTAGACAGAAGCAATGCTCTAATAAAGGCTGTTTTGTGCTTCCTTCATATTATTCTAATTGTAGCATTTATATTATTTTTCTCCTGACATTTAAAAAACAAATGCTAGATACAATAAATTTCAATTCTATGGCTTCCTGTCTGTATATTTTATTTTATTTTTAAATAAATTTCTATTGATTTATTTTTTATATCACCAATTTTCTCCTCATCTCCCACTAGAACTGTTCTACTAGTAGTCAATCAACTAGCATTTTAAGTAACTACCATGTGCTAGGCACTTTTCTCTAACCCCCTTCCAGAGAGTCATTCCATGTGTGTGTGTGTGTGTGTGTGTGTAGCAAAAAAAAGGAATGTGAAAGAAAATCAGTAAAGCTGATCCATACATTGATAAATTCTGAAAATACGTACAATGTCTATAAATTGATTTTAAAATATTAATTCTGCAAATATATATTATGCTTTTACTTAATGCCTCCTAAAATTGTTCCTTTGTATCAATAGGTCCCCTATTCAATAAAGTTTTGCTATTTTACCATATGGTTTTTGTCAAGGTACTGAGTTGAGGCTCCTGAAGCAAGGCAGGGATTGTTGCTGAAATGACATAGTTGGCTAAATTTCTCTCTGTCTCTCTCTCTTGTTCCTTCTTTGGCATCTACAGCTTAAGCCTGTGCACGTCCTGTCAGAGCAGTGACAGATGAAGGAAGGTAGTGCAGTCATCTCTCTTGTAAAGTATATGAAAACTATTCCACTTGACACCTGATCTCTCACTTTTATTTCCCAGGAAAATGACTGTCCATCTATGTTCCTTTGGCTCTGTCCTTTTGGGGAGTTATAAACTACTCATCCAGATGGCACCAAATGTTTGCACAGAAGCCAAGGGTTAAGTCAGTCATCTGCAGAAGTACCTTAGACTTGCTTACTAAACAGATATTTGAAATGCCATTTCTTGGAGGCCTAGATAAATCCAGCTCAAGTGAGAACTATGCATGAGATAGAGCATAACTTCCCCCCCAACCCCCAGAGGAAATTGCATTACATACTACAAGTCTAAACAGGCTTGTAAGGCAACTCTCAGCTGGTCATTCATAAAACAAGTGACTACCTTAACAAGCCAATGCTTGAAAGTGCAGAATAGTTGCTAATTATTTAGATAGGTAAAACCTTGGCATGCTTTCTTTGTAAGCTGTCTGAGGCCAAATCTGTAGGACCTTTCTGTTATTTCAGAAAATAACATATTCAAAAATAGGCCAAGTGATTATTTAAGGATGAAACCATGATTTGTTGATTTTTAAACTATTGAATAGCTCCTTGTGGTGCTACATAAATATTGCTGTAGCCTTTTGCCTAGGTTTCTCTGTCACAATGGATATTTTGGAGAGGTGTCATGTGTTATGGGAATGGGAATCTAAGATCTTCCCTGACCCTAGACCCTTTGATAGGCTTAAGTGACTCTGAGAACCTTCCTCGATTTGAAAATATGCTCTGCCCCCTAATAGGCTGAATGTGGTTACATGAAGCCTGTGGCGGGAGGCTTGTTTTTCAGGAATGCCCACACCTGGATGCTTTTTGATTGGGCACTGGGTCAAGAGGGTTGTGACATTCTCTGAGCCAGGAGAAGGCTATATATACCCTGATGTGAGATTTTGTTTTGGGGCTCACTTTGAGAAGAGTTTTGTGATTTGACCAGACAAGACTCTCGGCAGCTATTGAGCCCCCCGGCTTTGAAAGCCCAGATGTTGGCCCTTCCCTCTCTGGTAACTGACTAGGTATGGATGCAATGGTCAGACAGTTGGAAGCCTATGTGCTGATCTGTTTCTCTGTCTGCTTGTAACTTCTGGTTGTAACTTGTTTGTATCTCTGAAGTTCAGGGTGCTGACTGTTTCCCCTGAACTAGGTAAATGATATATGTTTGATTGATTAAAGTAAAATTGTTAACCCATTTTAGTTGCTTTCCTTTAGAAAAGCTGATCTAAGAACCTGTGTTGGCAGCCACTTTGGGTATGCTAGGGTGCTTGCTGCTACATCATGCTCCTTACCGTGTAGTCAATCAACAATCATTGTTAAGTGTTTAATGTGGAATTTGAGTTCCCACCCAGAAGTCTAAGAGAACCTTTTCACTGAAGCATAGGAAGATTAACATCAACTCCCACCATTTTTACCCTAACACTACTTAAAAACATGCTGGCTATAATATATTAGATGAATATTTTATTAAAAGAAAGTGAAACCATAGACCATTATATATTTACACAGCATTGTTGAATTTGGGAGCTGGTATGAACCCCAGTAATCATATAGTCAAATCCATACCCAAAAGAAATCCCCACTATAACATGATTTATAAGTTCTCATTCCACTTATCAATGCTTGAAGATGTTGAAGGAAGGGGAACCCACCCTTTCTTGAGGCAGCCCATTCCACCACCGGACAACTGTGTTAGCAAGTTATTCCAGACATCAAGTCTAAACCTTTAATAGTTTCCAGTCATTTATAGGATAAAACTCCAGACTCCTTAATCTGGCATTCAAGAACCTCTGTGATATGAATCCAATTTACCTCTCCAATTTTATCTCTTACTACTTCCCTTACCATAACATATTATCCAGTCAACTAGACTATTTGCCATCCCTCAGTGGTGTCAAATCCTATATTTTTCTGCTTCTATGACTCTGTCCATGACATTTCCTATGCTTGGAATTGGCTTCCTTGTAAAGATTTCTTAATGAGTCTTGCCCAATGTGATTTACTATGGTTCCCAGGAAATTCCCTGCCCTGCTTCCACCAGATTCCACTGTTCTCTGCAATGTCTTTAGCCAGCCTTTCTAAACCATTTAGGGTACTTACAGTTCTCCTAGACAGATATTTAAATGCTACTCAGAAAATATTTTCTTCTAGTTTGACCAATGGTTGTTGCACTCCTTTCCTGTAGAATTTTTATCTCTGGCAATCAAGTGCCAAACCAGGAATTTCTCCTTATTAAGGCTTGTTTCATATGCCTGCAGTTCACTGGTTTTTGCATACACAGAGGCTCGTCCTGGAAAAAAGGTTTTAGTTTTTGCAAAGTAACTCACTTTTCTTTACCTTGGGAAGTCTATCTTCAGACATCCTGTAATATACCTACCAGCTTGCCTCTGCTTTGCCATTGTCTCTATTTGTTCACACTGGGCTATATTTTACTCTGTTTTCATTGTTCTTTTCAAACTTACTTGAAAGAGTGTCAAGTGTTCTTCCAACAAGGTACTCTAGATACCTTAGATCTCTAGGGACTTCCAGGCCACCTTGGTTCATAAGATCATAAATTTATAGACAGAAGGAACTTTAGAGACCATTAACTCCCCTATTTTATAGAAGAGAAAAGCAAAGCCCAAAGAGGTGGGTTGTCCAGCACACAGATAGTAATTGTCAGAGGTGAGATTCAAGCCCAGGTTCTCTGACTCCAAATCCAGTACCTTTTCCATTTCCTCCTCAGTGCCTTCCCTTGAGGTAGTGGGGCATATTACACAAATCAAACATGTGCACAAGGAACAAAGCCACCAAGGTCGAGTAGTCTAATAGTATTTTCATAACTTAGAAAAATCTACTTGATAGATTTTTTTAAAAAATTCTATTGATTTATTCAGAAATTCAGTCAAAATGCTTTGCTGTGCATAACGTTTAAACAATAATTGTCCAAAGACCAGCTGAACTGCTGAATAATGCTTCTGGGCTCAGAATGGCATTTGTTGCATTTTCAAACAATATAATCCATAAGCAGTTAGGATGCCTGCTGGATAGAATGCTAGTCCTGGAGTCAGAAAGACCTAAGTCCAAATCCTGCCTCCGACATTTGCTAGCTGTTTTTCTCTGGGCAAGACATAACCTCTCTCCATCACAGTTCCCTCATCTATAAAATGGCAATAAAAATAGCACCTACCTGACAGTGCTATTGAGAGGATTAAATGAGATGACATATGTAAAGCATTCTCTAAACTGTAAAATGTTGTATAAATGCTAGCTATTATTTTTTCACCAGGAATATATGCTTTTGTGTATGTAAGCCTATACATTTGCATGTTTAACATACATATATGATCACAGACTTCTAAGAGGCATGACCATTTTAAAAAATCAAATTTAATCTATTTGAGACTCTTTGTCGCTTTGACACATATTATTTACATGCCATTCTTGTCATTCATTTGAATTTGGATAACTTGGTGCATAAATGAATAAATTTATTTATTTCATTGCTAACATTCTGAACTTCATGATCCATCTCACCCTTTGTAATTAACAGTATTAATCTATTAATTCTCATAATAGACCAGTAGAATGAATGCATTCTTTCCTTTAAAACAAAATTGTACTTACCTGGGTCTTTGCTTGTTGAGAAGGAAGGTCTGTATAAATAACTAATTGAGAAAAAGAGACACAGTGATTGTATTTTAGGTTATTTTTATCACCTCTGTACAGTAATACAGGAGAGCTGATGCTTAAGACCTCTAGGAAGATTTATGTTTCAGCCTCAGAGAAGATTTATGTTTTGGAAAAACTCACACTCTGCTCAATTGACATGGAAATGATTTATATATCTTTCATTAGAAGAATGATGGAGAATAGCTCCCCCTGCCCTTCTATTACTAGTTAGCTTTTAGTATGCTTCTATATGAAAGGAAATTAAAACATTTTTTCCCAGGAGCCTAAATTTTACAGTTTTTTTTTTAGTCAGTAAAAGAAACCTTTTTTTTTCTATTAAAAGCACAGTACATCTACCATTTGAAGCTTTTATGAAATAGCTGTTTTACTTTCTTATTGAAATTATTGGCTCTTTGTTGAAAATAAATTAGAATATCTCTCAAGTGCCATTAGAAAAAAATATGAAAATTGACAGGTCTTTACAAAAATGAACTATGTAGAGGAATATGTATTTGAATGCATTAGTAAAAATTTGCATAAAGATTAGTTGAACTCCATTTCACTGTATTTTGAGTTAATTTTTTTTAAACTTTAGGTCTATGACCTTATCATGATATTTTTAGTGTGGTACTCAGAAAAAAATAGTACTCAGGAAGGAATATGAAATGTGTATAATTAGCTTTTAAGTAAAGAAACAAATCCTATAAAATATTTGAAGTATATTTTATTTTGCAAAGTAATAGGAAAACCCATAGTAAATTATTGACTCAAGTAAAGAGGGGCATATAATGACAAATAACACTGAAATGACCATATAGGGGTAGAACTTTTATTCATGTGAATTCAGCTGAAGCCTTTAAAAGGTAATTGCTGAGAAATATTTGAAGAGTACACTTTTGTTCTTTAAGCTAGCAATTTATTAATTTGAAAAATAAAAGATAAATGGAAGTTTAAGTAGCTGAGTACACATTTCATTTATATGTAAAGGAAGCATTCATCCCTAATTCTTACAAAAAAAACCCCAACAGTAAATATATTTAGGTTTAAAAAAAGCACAGTGAAAATATATAATACAGAATAAAATTACGGAATTGGAAGGGAATGGAAAAATAATATGGTTCCAGGCAATGCTAACTGGCAAGTAAATATAGAGAATGTTGCTGACAAATGTTTGTCTTTTCTCATATTGAAAATAGTTAACCAAAGAGATTGTGCCACCCTATTAAGAAGCCCATTGTAGTATTTCTAACCAAATATTTCTTCATGATCTTTATATTCAACCAAAATTTTCCCTACTTTAAGACTGTTTCTACTGACATGAATAATAACTTATCATACCCCTCTGTGGAAATCCTTAATGTAGTTTAAGGCAGTAATCGATTCCTTTTTTATAGAGGTTGATCTAGCAAAAGGAACACTGGACTAAAAGACCTTGGGCTTAGTCTCACCTTTGCTACTAATCAACAGCGTGACCTTAAGGATGTTACTAAAGCTCTCTGTTCCTTATCTTCTTCATTGGTAAACTGGAAGGGTTCCACAAGATCCCTTCTAAATATCAAATGCTTTGATTTCTCCTTCTCTTCGGCTAAACAATTTCAATTTCTTCAACCTTTATAGGATTTATCCCTTAAATCACATTTGTTTCTCTTCTTTGGACCCATTCCAGGTCTTCCATTTTTTAAAAATGTATGTTCATTATCACTAGAAATGCTACTCTGACTAATACAGAGCATAATTGATGTGTTATTCACCAGCATAACATATTCCTTTATTAGAATGCAATATCATGTTGGCTTTTTTCCTAAAACTTCAATGCCTTATATTCAACTTTGAATCAACTATTACATCTAGGTCCTTTTCTTTATTCATGCTTTTCCAGTCTTTTCTCTGTCCTTTATTTGCATTGATTTTTATCTGTAAATGTATATACTCTTATAACTATACCTCTTGAAACTTATCTTGTCTTGTGGGGCCATTTTTCCAATAGCTTTCAATTTTAATTTGGAAGTAGCACCTCTTCAACTGAAGTCCAATTCTGATATCTTAGTCAAGTCCAATTCCATTGGTCATGGGATCTTAGATCTACTGCTAGGAGGAACAACCAGGTAGTTACCCTTATAGAAGAAGGAAATTGAGGCCCAGGAAGGATTAGTTATTTGTCAAAGATTACATAGGTAGATTTTATCAGTCGTGATTTGGACCCAGATCCTCTGTCTTCAGAGTCAGTGGTCTTATGCTATATCATGGCTCAAATGAATTTACTGCTTTTATTAAGTGCTTGCCATGGACATATCATTCTATTAAGAATCAAAGGACAAAACCAAAATTGTTCCTGCCCTCAAGGAGATTACATTCTGAACAGTGGATACAATATCTACACATATAGGTAAATATAAAGCAATTAGTATGGAGGTGACCCTCTCTCCTCAAAGCCTCTATGAATAAAACACAAATTCTGCCATCTTTTGCTAAGCTGGAAAGGCTTTGAGTACACTCCTAGACTCTAGCTGTGTTTGCTGATCAAATACCAGTCTAGCTAAGTGTGAAAATGTTCTTTGATAGCAGGTTAGTGACTAGGTAATAACTTCTTCAGCTCATGAGAAACCATGAAAGAATGAAAAATACAAAATATTTATTAGGCATATGTAGGCATTTTCTATTATCATGATGATGGTGATGGAGTAGTAAAAGAAGAGCAGCTAGGTGGTAGAGTGAATAGACTGGGACTTAGAAATAGCAAAACCTGAGTTCAGATGCTATCTCAGACACTTGCCTTGTGTGATCCTGGGAAAGTCATTTAACCTCTACCTACCTCGATTTCCTCACCTATAAAATGGAGATAGGCCTAACACAGTTGTTGGGAGGATCAAACTTTGTCCAATTTAGAGTGCTATAAAATGCTAGCTATAATGATGATGATTAAAATAAAATAAGAATTTCACAGTTTTAGATAATCTATAAAAATTGATTTTATAAACAAGCATTCTAAACATAAGACTTTTCTGTGCGGTGACCAATGAAATTTTATACCACTAAAAAACCAAAATATGTGAATATTTTGACATCACACTAAATAAAACTGGAAGATTGAATCTAAATGGAAGGACAGCTCATTGGTTCTTCTCAGAAAAGCAAATAAAGGAGTTGGCAGCATTGGTTTCATTATGTGACCAAAAGTAATAAAAATATCATTTCATAGAACACTTGGTCATTTTGCCTTTCATTGCTCATGATTAGCCTAAGCAAAGGAATCCCCATGAAGATTATTGTAATTCATCCACCTATATCAATTGTTGAAGATGAAGAAGTAGAGACACTGTACAAACTTTCCAAGGTCCTATAAAACATATCAACATGTATCTTGATAGTTGACTCTTTTGCTGCAAATATGGGCATAGGACACAATAACAAAAGCTATGTTTGAAAATGTGGTTTGGAGTCAAAGAATATAAGACACAACTTGCTGATGATTCAGAAGTCTTATGACTGTACCTGATAAAATGTTCTTCAAGAAGAGAGACTGAAAGTATGGGATGTAGTGAGCACCAAAGATATACACAAAAAGTTAAATTGATCTTATTTCAACCAACAGGAAAAAACCCAAGCAACCTAATTTCTCTCTCTCAGGCCATGAACTGCTCAGAGTAAGCATAAAAATTAACATCCAATTAGAAGAAAGCATAAAGAAGATGTGAGAATTGGAAGATTCTTCAGCTCAGCTTATTTAAACATTGGCTATTGACTCTGAAATATGGAAAAGTAATGATATTGATTCTCATTATCATTGATAGAGAAGTTTAACCAGTACAAAATAGTTCCAAAACAAGAGGATCCAAAGGGCCCAACTCAATCAGCTTGATTACCTGTCCAAATGAAGAGAAATGATGGCTGGGGGCAACTTCATTTTTTTTTAAAGCAATGAGGTTTAAGTAACTTGCTCAAGGTTACACAGCCAGTTATGTCTGGGTGTGGTGCTGAGTATCTGAGCCTGGATTTGATACAGGTCATCCCAACACTGGAGCCGGGCTCTTACTGGCTGAGCCACCTGGCCACCCCTAAGCAATTGGGGTTAAGTAACTTGCTCAAGGTTACATGGCCAGGTGTTTCTGGGTGGGTGCTACTGAGCCCGGGATTCAATCTCCAGGTCTTCTCAACACTGGTCCCAGTGCTCTTACTCATTGTGCTACCTGGCCGCCCCAGCAACTTCATTTTTAAGCACAAGTTCATTTACAAAGTGTTAAAGACCAATATGGTCATGATGACCAGCAATATTGCCTTATAAAATAGTAGAGGAGAAAACAAGTCTGCAGAAAATTTATCATGGAATTCAATTAAGCAAGATTAACCCAAGAATATTTATAGATAAAATTTTAATGAGGACAACAAATGGGCACAATAATAGACTCAGTTTATATCACTTTTGTACTGATATCTTCTCAGCATCATGCACAGTGCAATCTGCCACACTTGTATTCTAATATTTTAGTACTCATTGTGCTATAGGAGGAAGTAGAAATAGCAGTTATGAAACATGAATTTGAGAAGAAGTGCTAGATCAGAACAAATACAAAGAGAAGGAATTCTTGCTGGAAGTGCCACAGTGTTTCAGATATGGAAGGAATGATTTTCATAGTATTTCAAAGAGAACATGTACTATTTCCTCAATATAATCTAATCCATCTACTTGAATTAAAAAAGAACGGGGAGGGGAAGGCGCAGAAATACAGATTATACTATTCCTCTTCTCCCCCCCACCAATGCAGTAGAAGACAAATGAGCAACTACTGAAACATATATTTACTCCTCCCATCTTTATGAAATCTTTGTAAAAATTATTCTAAATAAGTATTATTAGTCGTCACTACTGTCATCATGATGTATATGTTGCAGAATACACGTTGAAAAGGGATCCCCTAAAGGCAGGTAGATGGTATAGTGGAAAGTCAGGAAGACCTGAGTTCAAATCCAGTCCCAGACACTTACTAACTTTGTGACCCTGGGCAAGTCATGTCACCTCTGTCTGCCTCCGTATCCTCTAATGTAAATGAAGCTAATAACAACATCTACTTCCCAAGGATATTGGAAAGATTAAATGAAAAAATCTTTGTAAATTTTGAAAACCATAAAGAGCTTATGATGATGATGATGATTTATGGAAGCTCTTCCAAATGTTCCTGCTTGTCGATGATATTGTGCAAATTGCATAAAGCCTCATATTATCATAGAACCTCTTCAATTATATCTGCAATTGCTCAGTTCGTTTTGTTTTAGTAATCCAGATATGAAAACACAAGTGGATGAAGAATGTATACTGACCACATGATGAAATGAAGTTGAATGGAAAGCCCATAGAGTTAGTCCATTAGTACACTTATCTTAAGCAAGTATTGCACATGGGTAATAATTGGAAAGTCAAAATGCTTAGGAGAGGGATTCCAGTATTAAAGGAAGATCCTTTGTGAAGAATTTATGGGAAATAGTCAAGGATCAAATGGGATAAGAAGTTGTGTGTGGATGATTATGTGGGTCCAGGGTTAACATCTCCGTCTGTGAAAGGAACACCGATTGATGAATTCCTGGTTTCACTGATCAGTCATTATAATTAATCAGTGAATGACAAAAGTATTCACATCATGGGTCAAAAAAGAATCTGTTTAAATCATATTTTTATTTTTACAATTACATGTACACAGCAGCAATGCTTTGGAGATTGTTGCTATGCACAATTAATTGTAGCAAGTTACAATACATGCAGAACAGAGCAGAGAGGTGGAAAGAATGCTGAATTTTGAGACAGAGAACCTAGGAGTAAATCCAATCCCTGTTTCTTACTTGCATGACTATGGGCAAGTCTTTTAACCTCTTTTGGGCTCAGTTTTCTAATCTGTAAAATGAGAGACAGACTAAATGTACTAGAAAGTCCTTTTTGACTACAAATTTGTGGTCATATTTTGATACTTTATACAATCTGTGGTCCATTACAACTAAATAAGTCATTTTAGTTTTCCAGATCTGAATTAATACATATCTTAATTAGTTATAGATTAATCTACCTTGATCCTTAAGACTACCAAATTGGTCGATTGTCTTGCAATCTAGTCATATAGAAATCACTATAGTGATTATTGCATTGTTAGTTAAGTGTATACCTGTTCACCTTTGTTTAAGTGTATCCACACAGAGTTTTGAAATTGCCTGCCTCTGAAGAATTCTTTGCAGCCTATTCTGGGGACATGTTTGTGGCCACTGAACTGTGGCAAAGCCAATTCAATCATCCGGGCTGTTTTCATAATCAAAATGAATCATCACAACTGAATCAATCATACACTTACTTATTCACATCAATCAAAGACAGATGACAGGAATGGATTGGACAGGCAGACTGTGGTTTCCATTTTTTTATTAGTGAAACTTAGAGTTGAATAAAAACACGCAGCCCTCTCTCCCTGGTTAGGACCAAAATAAATCAGTCTGCCTAGAGTTCATAAAATGGAAACTAAGGAAGTGAAATCACTTAATTGCAATAACATAAGGCCTTAAATTTCATTTTCTTTAGTATTTTTCTTGCTTTTATTTAGACAGTTTTTGCAGTACCTTTCATCCCAATGGACCAAGTTGCTTTTCACTAGATAATTACCCTTCTATGATCCAATATAAGGTAAATAACAATATAAGGTAAATTACATGGGTTACATTTCACCTACTTTAAAGCAAGATGCCTCTAAAGAGTAGTTTAGCAAATGATTAGCAGTCTACAGAATAAAAAATAAGAGTTTCATAAGCTATTTTGACATATGAGAGGGTGTTGTAGAATAGAGAGTGGCCTGAAAGTCAGGAAGACCTTGGTTCAAATTCCTCCTTCACACATTTGTGACTGCTAGCAAGTCATCAACCTTTTGGTGACCAAGACAATTCTCTAAAACTATAATTTAAAAGCAGATCCTGATCTGCATTGGTAGAGGAAGTTGCTCTGTACGTGTTCCCAACACAGATTTGGTCAAAAACAAGTGTGTGTGGGTGTGTCGGTGTGTGTGATCATTATATAGATCTCTATTTCTTTTTCAAAAAAGAGTCTTGAGGTTGACAATTCCAGAAGAAGCATTTCTCCTCTCTTCTATCAGTATTTCTCTTCCTTTCTCTCATAGAAATGCTTGATTTATTCCATAAATTAAAGATAAATTTTTTAAAACGGAGAGCTAGAATGGACCTTAGAAGTCATTGAGTCCAATACCTTCATTTCACAAATAAAGGAGTCAAATATCAGAAAGGGTAAGTGATTTCTCACAAATCCCACAGATAGTGAGTTTCTGGGACAGGTTTTGGACTTAGGAATTATTAACTTTAAGTCCAGCACTCTACCTCTTATACCACTCTGGTAATGTTTATGATATTCTTATCCATACTAGCATATTTTAGGGAGTTAGATGGACAGTGAACAAAGTGCCAAAGGCTGGAGTCAGAACTGAGTTCAAATGGGACCTCAGACATTTATTAGTTATGTGACCCTGGGCAAGTCACAACTCTATTTATCTCAGCTTCCTCATCTCTAAAATGATCTGGAGAAAGAAATGGCAAACGACTCTAGCATCTTTGCCAAGAAAACCAGTCACAAAGAGTCAAACACAACTGAAATGACTAAACAGCAAATCCCTATTAGTATTTCATATAATTTCCTTTTCAGTCTCATCATTTTCTATTTTTTGTTAGTATTACTAAAGGGTTATCTGTGACATTTTCTGTAAATAATCCTTTTGAAAGTATCTATGAATGAATGTGAATAGATGAGATCACTTAATAAAATGATCAGTTTTTACATATACTAATTTGTTTTTACATATGCTTATACTCTCAGAAAAATTCTGTTAAGACAGAAAACTTAAATCTTTTAAGTACTCTGAAATTCTAGTATAATGGATAGAGCATTGAATTTGGATCCACAGTTTA
The DNA here is from genome assembly GCF_028583685.1 of Petaurus breviceps papuanus. NCBI lineage: Eukaryota > Metazoa > Chordata > Mammalia > Diprotodontia > Petauridae > Petaurus > Petaurus breviceps. Next base: position 24,800,597 of record NW_027187351.1, read on the forward strand.
GATTAAAATCTAGGATCCCCTATTAGGCTATCTTTTTTTGTTTTTTTAGTGTGGGTCAATCTTACTTCTCCAAACAATAATTTCCTCATCTGCAAAATGAGGGGAGTTGACTAGAAAATCTCTAGGATAAATTTGCAGCTGAAAATTATGGGAGAGTTCAAAGTTTGATAATAGCATAGACCTAAAAGGGACCTCAGAGGTTATCTCATCTAAACCTCTCATTTTGCAGATAAGTAAACTGAGGCAGGAAAGGGTTATGTCATTTTCTCAAGGCCACACAGGTAGTAAGCAACAGATAGTTTTAACTTATGGCCCAGTAGATAGAGCGCTGGTCCTAGAGTCACAAAGACATGAGTTCAAATATGGCCTCCTGTACCTACTAGCTGTGTAAACCTGGGCAAGTCATTTAACCTCTATTTACCTTAATCCACTGGAGAAGGAAATGACAAACCAATTCAGGATTTTTGCCAAGAATATTCCATTAACATTATGGTCCATGGGGTCATGAAGAATTGGACATGATTAAACAAAAGCAATAACTGTTACTCCAAAACCAGTGCTCTTCCTCCTATGCAATATTGTCTCCCTGTACTATCACCAAACTCAGTACGGTCAAAGATTACCGGATTTGCAGTCAGAGAACCTGTGTTTGAATCCCTGTGCTTGTATGACCTTGAGAAAATCACCTGTAGTCTCTGGGTCACAGTATCCTCATCTGTAAAATGAGAAGAATGCTTCTAAGATGACTTCTAAGGTCCTTTCCAGCGCTAAATCTACAACCCTTATATGGCAACCATCTCTAATGACTGACCTTGATTTTTGATGTGTCTTTATTTAATATGTGTTGTCTGTACAAAAGTTATTTCCTTTTTTGTTGTTGTTGCAACAGTTTGTTTTTTTTTTTTATTGGCAGCTAAGTGGTAAAGGAGATAGTTCTCTGGGATGGAGATAGGAAGACCTGAGTTCAAATCCCCTCAGATACTTACCCGCTGTGTAGCCCAGGGCAAGTGATTTAACCACTGTCTGATTCAGTTACCTGAACTATAAAGCAGGGAGAATAATAGGAGTGTTGTTGGCCTCAGGGGGCAGAGCCAAGATGGCAGAGTAGAAGCAGGACCTCCCCGCTGTTCCTGCTCCCACCTTCCCCAATCCATGTAAAAAGGGGACTCTAAACAAATTTTGGAGCTGCAGAACCCACAAAATGGCACAGAGAAGCTAACCTCCCTCTGAGGACAGCCAGGAAGGCCAGCAGGAATCGGCCAGCGCAGCACGCTGGGAGGCAAGCCCAGCCCCACACCAGGGCTTTAGCCCCAGGGTGGGCCTGACCAGCCTTGGGCCAGAAAGACTCCAGATCAGCAGCAGCTGTGGCCATTTCCAGATTTATCAACACACAGATGCGAAGGACAAAGTGAGAGGTCAGTGCAGTCTGGACTTTGGGACCAGTAAGTGGGAGTGAGTGGCTTTTGCCCCCAGGGTGAGAAGCTGCTGAGGCACCAGCACAGCCAGCCAGCACCACGTGGCAGCTTCAGCTCCTGGCCTGAAGAGTGTAGGGGGACCAAGCACCAGTCTGAGGGGTAATTGCTCTTGCTTTAACCTTCTTTGATCTGGATTGCAGTCTAGGGTGGAGGTCCTGGGGTGCGTGACCAGCTTGCCAGAGTGTGTGGAAACCTCAGAGAGGGCACACATCTAATACCTCTGACAGCTGAGAAAATCCTAGCGTTTGGGACAAAAGCTCCTCTGTCTGGTGGCAGAGTCCTACTGTGGCAAAAAGCCCAGGGGTCAAGTGACTGAGGGGCGACATGACCAGGCAAAGGAAACAAAGCAGACAGAAGATTCCAACATTACACTCCTATTTTGGGGACTAAAAGGAGCAAAGCATTGAACAGGAGAAAAACAGTGAAGTCAGAACTCCTGCACCAAAAGCTTCTAAGGAAAATACGAGCTGGTTATAGGCCATAGAGGACCTTAAGAAGCAGATAAGAGAAGTGGAGGAAAAATTGGGAAGAGAAATGAGAACAGTGCAAGAAAATTATGAAATGAGAGTCAATAGCCTGAGGAAAATAACACTTAAAAAACAGACTGACTCAAATGGCAAAGGAGGCTCAAAAAGGCAATGAGGAGAAGAATGCCTTAAAAAGTCAAATTTGCCAAATGGAAAAAGAATCTCAAAAGCTCAATGAAGAGAATCATGGCTTCAGAATTAGACTGGAGCAAATGGAAGCTAATGACTTTATGAGAAATCAAGATGCTGTTAAACAGATCCAAACAAATGAAAGAATAGAAGGCAATGTGAAATATCTCATGGGAAAAACCACTGACCTAGAAAATAGATCCAGGAGAGATAATTTAAAAATTATTGGACTACCTGAAAGCCATGATCAAAGTACGAACCTAGAAATCATCCTCCAGGAAGTTCTCAAAGAAAAATACCCTCATGTTTTAGTACCAGAGGGCAAAATAGAGGTTGAAAGAATCCACCGATCACCTCCTGAAAAAGATCCCAAAAAGAAAACTCCTAGGAATATTATAGCCATGTTCTGGAATTCCCAGATTAAGGAGAGAATATTACAAGCAGCCAGGAAGAAACAATTTGAATATTGTGGAAACACAATCAGGATAACCCAGGATCGCACAGCTTCTGCACTGAGGGATCGAAGGGCTTGGAATGTGATATTCCGGAGGTCAAAGGAGCTGGGATTAAAACCAAGAGTCACCTACCCAGCAAAACTGAGTATCATATTTCAGAGGAAAATATGGTCATTCAGCGGAATAGAGACATTCAAGCATTCTTGCTGAAAAATCCAGAGTTGAACAGAAAATTTGACATTCAGACATACAAGAAGCAAGAGAAGCATGAGAAGGTAAACAGGGAAAAGAAATCATAAGGAACTTATCAAATTTGAACTATTAACATTCCTACACGGAAAAACAATATTTGTAACTTATGAAACTTTTCTCAGTAGTTGAAGGGAATATATATATATATATATATATGCATATATATATAACATGTATATATATGTCTATATATGAGGGTATATGGGCATATGAATACATATGGGAATGTGTGTATATATGTTTACAGGTATACATAGATAGAGGGCACAGGACCAATTTAACAGGAAGGGATGATACTTAAAAGGTGAAATTAAGAGGTGAGAGAGGAATATAATGAGAGGAGATGGGAAGAGACAGAATGGGGTAAACTATCTCATATAGAAGAGGCAAGGGGAAATGGCTACAATGGAGGGGAAGAATAGGAAGGCAAAAGGGACTGGGTCAACTGTATTCCCATTGAATTTGGCTTGAGGAGGGAATGAAATACACACTAAATAGGGTATCTCACCCTATAGGAGAGTGGGGGGGGGAAGGGGATGAGAGAGGGGATGATGGAAGGGAGGGCAGGCTGGGGGGAGGGAAGTTGGAAGCACCCACTTTTGAAAAGGGATGGGATCAAAGTAGAGAATAGAACAAGTGGGAGGTGGGATCAAAGAGAGGGAAATATAGTCAGTCTTTTACAATATATCTACTATGTTATTGTTTTGCATTAGCCACACATGTACAACCTATACTGAACTGCTTATCTTCCCAGTAAGGGTGGGTGACAAGGGAGGAAGGGAATGAATCTGGTATTCAAAGATTTAAAATCAAATATTCAAATATGTATGTGTATATATATATATGTGTGTGTGTGTGTATACACTATTATCAATACTATTCTACATGTAATTGGGAAATAAGATATACAGGCACTGGGGCATAGAGAGCCACTGGAAAAGTCTAAAGGGGTATGGGAAAAAATATGGGAGAGAGCAGATTGGAGGAGGGCATATACTGTGGGACTGCTATTTTGGGGGGGTGGGTAGGGGAAAAATGGGGAGAAAATTTGTAACTCAAAATCTGGTGGAAATGAATGATGTAAATCAGAAGTTAATAAAGCATTTGAAAAAAAATAATAGGAGTGTCGTGCACTGTTGTGAGGATCAAATCAGATAATATTTGTAAAGCATTTAGCACAATACCTGCTACATAGCTGGCTCTTACTAACTACTTGCATCTTTCTTTCCTTCCTACTTGAAAATCACATATATATTTAGGACTGAATGTTCTCATAAAAAAATGCACAGGAGTATTTCTGCTACATACAACTTTCCACATTAGTCTCCAGTGCTCTTGTATTTAAATGGTGCAGGGCTCCATATAGACAAGTAAACTTTTCTTTTGTAATATCATTTACTTTGTTTGAAACAAAGAATATGTCCTAACAGGGTTGTAAGAACTAACTGCTCCATATAGGCAAGTAAACTTTTCTTTTGTAATATCATTTACTTTGTTTGAAACAAAGAATATGTCCTAACAGGGTTGTAAGAACTAACTGTTCCATATAGACAAGTAAACTTTTCTTTTGTAATGCCATTTACTTTATTCGAAACAAAAAATATGTCCTAACAGTATTGTAAGAACTACCTGCTTAATCTTACATTTCGGAAGCTATGAGGCACATTGTAAAGCAATGATTATAATGCTTAAAATACACTTACTTGCAAAACATTTTTGTTGGGAGTTTGCTTTAGGTATTAGATTTGCTATAGCATTCCTGACAACACAGTGTAAGTCATGTCTTAAAGGAAAAGTTCCTTTTTCCATTTCAGTTGATTGATAAGTTAAGAATATGCTTCTATTTCTTTTCTGAAGCCAAATTTGTTCAGGTATAATTAATCGTCGCCATTAACACTCCTAAACATCTGGCGTTGTTTTTAAACACTTCAAAATTCTGCCATATCCCAGTTAACTCACAGTAATGTTTCAGTCGAATGTTTATATGTCCCTGTTCCATGCTGGGATTTACCTTTTCCTGAATCGTGATTAGCTTTTCCTGAGAAAGATGGATGTATCCGGATATATATCCTCTGAAATCAAAATATGTTGAACTAACCTGGATTATTTGTTGCAGATTTCTAAAGTGATTAGATATGCTATTTCTCTTCCCTCATACAAAACTACAAGGTTCTCATGAATTTCATTTTCTGTCAACTTTTGCAATGTTTGTACATAGTAGATGCTTAATGTTCATTGAATTAATTATTAGAGAAGTTGACAAAATGGATGAGCACTGTCATTTTTCAACTCATTATCAAATATTTAATGAATATCTGTGAATCATTTTTATTTTATTTTTAAGCAATTGGGGTTAAGTAACTTGCTCAAAGTTACATGGCCAGTTATTTTGTGTGGGTGCCAAGTATCTGAGGCCAGAACCAATCCCTGGTCTCCCGATTCTGGGGCCAGTGCTCTTACTCACTGCACCACCTGACCACCCCTTGTGAGTCATTTTTAATGAAAACTTTGAGCAATGCAAAGATTAGTCAGATTCCAACTTAGTTACTTCCCTCAAACTACTTGCCACGTAGTTAAGAATCAAGATTGTCAGTACTAGTACTAGTAGTAGATAACTCATTTGTGTAGTACTTTAAGTACTTTTCTCTCAACAACCCCATTATGTTGGCAATTCAAGCGTTATCTCCCTTTTATAAGGAAACTGAGTCTTAGGGAAAGAAAGTGACTTTCCCAAGGTGATAGAAATAGCAGGCTTTGGACTTGAGACTCCAACCCAGAATCTCCTACCTCCAAATCTAGGACACTTTTGATTACAAAAAAACTACCTCTCACAAACAAATGAAAAACTAAGTAATAGTCAAACATAACAATCCAAGGCAGCAGAGGAAAAGGTGACAAAGCAATTGATGATCAGTTGCCAGGTTAGTTCCTTGCTGATATTCTTTAAAACAAAGAGAAATTGCTTCATTCCAGTGAGCTGAGAAAACTTAGATTTTTCTAATTTGTAAAATTCAAGCCTGAATTTAAAAATATAAATTACTGCAGATAGTCCAGGAAATTCCTCCACCTGCTGTCCTGATACTGCTCTCCTATTTGCCCCTTCCATGCTCTTTGAGCTGAAAATGAAAGGGAAAGTATTATAATGCGTCCCCTCTGACCTTTCCAGATATAGGACACTGAGCTATTTACTGAGTTCCATGAAAAGGGAATCCATTCTTTGGATATCGAAGTCCATTGAACTAATACAAAGGTGCTCTTGATAAATAATGCAAAGATGAGACAATTCCTGTCCCCAAGGAACTGATATTCTACTGGAGGACAGAACATACATTTAAGTAAATTGAGAATATGTGCAAAATAAATGCATAGCAATTGGGGGCATTAATAACTGGGGGAATTGGAAAAGGGTAAAGGATTTGGGAATTTGGACTGAGTGATTCCAAGAGGCAAGGAACTAAGAAATAAGGCAAAGAAATGGAAGATAAAACATTTTCTGTGAGTAATAGAAAGTAGGCCAGTTTATCTGGAATGTAGGCAGTGGAAAGGGAGAAATTTGTAATCAGTCTGGGAAGAGAGCCTGCAGCCATATTGTGAAGGGCTTTAAATACCAAGCAGAGGATTTTGGATTTTCTCCTAGTTGTGGTAGTCACTACAGCTTCTTGAGCAAAGACATAACATTGTCAAAGGAGAGCTTTAAGCATATATCACATTGGCAAGGTAGGGGTTTGATTGGATGGGAAAGAGACTGTAGTCAGGGAAACCAGTTAGGAAGCTACTAATATCTAAGGGCTTGGAGTCAGGAAGATTTGCATCCAAATTTAGCCTCAGATATTTACTAGCTATGTGACCCTGGGCAAATCATTTAAACTCTATTTGCCTCAGTTCTTCGTCTGTAAAATGGGTACACACTGGAGAACGAAATGGGAAACCATTCAGTATCTTCGCCAAGAAAACCCCATGGTGTCCATTGTCACATGGTGATATGTCCATGGTGACACCATTGTCACATAAGATTGGACACAACTGAACAACAAAAATAGCTAAGGAGAGAAGAGATGACAGCTTGGACTAGTGGGATTTTGGTGTGAGTAGAGAGAAAGATGTGAGAGATTTCAAATGGGGATAACTGACAGGACTTGTCAACTGCTTTGATATGGGGAATGGGGAGACAGAGTGAAAAGGTGGGTTGACTCCTAGGTTTCAGACCTAGGTAACTGGGAGATTGTTGCCTTCAACAGAAATAGAGAAGTTTGGAGGAGGAGGAAGGGTATTTTAGGGGGAATGATAATGAGGTCTATTACAGAAGGATATTTACATGGTGTCTCCCCCATTAGAATGTGAGCTCCTTGACAGCATAAATTTTTGCCTTTCTCTGCACTTAGCACAGAGCCTGGCACAAAGTAAGCACTTCATAAATGTTTGTAGACTGACTGACTGCCCTTCTGGAATAAAAGGAAATTTAAGGACAGTAAATTCAAATTAAGGGCACTGAAACTTAACTGTAGCTGTAGTTCTTGAACTCCAGTTGGTAAATAGTGTCATTTGCTTCCTGTACTCACAGAAGCGATCAGTGGTTCAGATAATCCAAAACATACTTTCTTTCCTTGGTTTTGAAATTCAGAATTATTTTCCTGCCACAAGTTGACCTTCCCAATAATAGCTCATGCAGATATTGAAATGATTGAACATTTTCTAAACACACACCAACTGACAGTTGAGAGATGAAGTCCAAACTTACATTGGAGGTCAAAAGGAACAGTCCTGGGATTAAAATTTTTCCTTGGACAATTCATACAGAGTTAGATCCTCACAGGACAATCAAGACAACTATATTTCCTGTAAATTTGTCCCACAGCTCCCAGATGGATCCTAAGCTAGGGAGGTAGAAGTGTAGTAGGATGTTTATGGATGTTTGAAGAAGTGTAGAGTTTTGGTGGGGCTGGGGGGAAGGGAAGAGGGTTGAATGATTGTTTTTTACATAGCAAATTTAGTATTTAAATATTTTCTTTTGGCACAGAGGGTTGACTGAATATAGCTCATCATTAATTTCACTCCTATGGTGAGCATTCTATGCCTGTGTATTTTAGGTAAACCATGTTTAACAACACTGAGAGGAGTGTTCGTATTTGGAATGTCATGCTAGATGTTCCTCATCAGTTTGATTCTTCATGAAGTGATAATAGCTTTCTTCAGAATATGAAGAAAGACTTTGAGGGCCAAGATTATGTTAGTTTTGAAGAAAACAATACAGCACCTTGTTATCATTCTGTATTTTCATACTCAATAAAAATCAATTCTGAAGATTGCTTTCTCATGATTACATATTAGGAACTTGTCATCCCTCACAAACTGAAAATAGGCCTAATTAATTAGCTTTCTTCAATAATTTTTTATCTGACAGTGTGGTCCAGGTATATCAGGATTTTTGTTGTTATTGTTGTTGGCATAAACCAAACTCACCCTTGGTATTTTGTTCTTGTTTCTATCATTCTAGGGTTTATTCTACTGACTAAATACAACTAAAGCCTCTAAATATCCCTGTGAATTTAATTAAAAAACATTTATTAAGAATTTACTACCAGTTAGGTACTATTACAGGATCTTTGATACAAAGATATAATTAGAATAGTCCCTACCTTCTAGGAGCTTACCTTTTCTAGAGGGGAAAAGCTTGTAAGTGAATACAAATTATACACATAAAAATATAGAGAGGAGGAGGGAGAGTAAGAGAGATGGAAGAGGAGACAGAAAGGGAGGAGGGAGGGAAGCTTGGAAATAGGGAGGGGAGAGAGAGAGAGAGAGAGAGAGAGAGAGAGAGAGAGAGAGAGAGAGAGAGAGAGAGAGAGAGAGAGAGAGAGAGAGAGAGAGAGAGAGAGAGAGAGAGAGAGAGAGAGAGAGAGAGAGAGAGAGAGAGAGAGAGAGAGAGAGAGAGAGAGAGAGACAGAGAGAGAGACAGAGAGAGACAGAGACAGAGACAGAGAGAGAATATAATTGGGGGCATCAGGAAAGGTCTTATGTAGGAGCTGTGTTTTAAAGGTAAAGCTAGGATTTATATGAGAAGGAGGTCATTAGGAGTTATACTACAGATATGGGGGAACTACATGAACAAAGACATGTAGTTGGAAGATGAATTATCATGTACCAGGAACCAATAATAGGTCACTTTAACTAGAATGGATACTATATAAAGGGCAGTAATATGAAATGTTTGGAAAGGTAGGTTGAAGGCAGAGTGTGAAGAGAAAATTCCAAGCTGATGATTTTTTATTTTCTCCTATGGGTAATAGGGATCCACTGGAAATTTTTGAGAAGGGTCAGATCTGTGTTTTTGGACATCAATTGTATAAATGGTGAATTGAAAAGAGAAAAGACTGAAGGAAAAAACAAATTCTAAAAATGGAGGAAAAGAAAAGAAAAAATACTAAAGGTAGGGAGAATAATACAGTGGCAGTTGAAATTGTCAAAGCAAGAAGTGATAAAGGTCTGAACTAGGATGAAGACTGTGAAAAGAGAGGAAACATGCACGGAGGTAATTTCTGGAGGTGATTTTTAAAATATTTGACAATGGACTTAATATAGGGGTTGAAGGAGAGAGAATAATAACAGATTACAGACCTTGATTACTAGAAGACTGTTTATGCCCTTTATTGGAGAAATTTTGAGTTAAAATGCTTTGAGAAGAAAATATTCCATTTTGTGTTTGAGAAACCAGCAAGGCATCTAGGTGAACATGTGTTAGCCAGATAAAACAGAACAAGAGCTCTGGAGGGGGGGAGGGGATGAAAGCTGGTTATTGTAGATTTGAGAATCATTTTCCTCCAGGGGTAGGGAACCTGTGGCCTGAGGTCCTTCACTGAATCCAAAGTTCTGACTATATAAGGAGAAAAGTGAATAAGAAAGGACAAGCAAAATAGCCTGATGAGGGCTTAGCGGGAGTGACTAAAATCCTTTATGATTTACTTTATGATTGACTTCACAGTTCTGTGAAGTTTAGAATCAGTCAAAGGGTCACACTTGAGGACTTAGGGGGTCAATGTGACCTCGAGGTCACAGGTTCTCCATCTCAGTCTAGACATAATAATTGAACCCATTCTGTGAAATCATTCAAATTATAAATTCTTGGATTATTATTCTAACCATGTATAAAATGTGTGGAATTAGTTTTTAAAAAGAAAAACATGGAATATATATGTTTGTATATGTGTGTGTGTGTATTGTCCTATTACTAGTTCCTCTGCAAACACTTCCAATGCCATTGTTTTAAACTCATGTTCAGACTGAGGTACACCAAGGTTAAGTGACTAGCTCAGATTCTGAAGATTGATTCAAACCCTGATCTTTCTGACCACAAGGCCAGCAACTTTATCCATTCTGCCACCTAGCTGATATCATATAACATTTGAACCTCCTTAAGGGTGGGGTTTCTCTCTCTCTTTTTTCAAAATTTGTATATTTCTGATGCTTAGTATAGTAACTGGCAAGCGATTAATAAAAGTTTTCTGAGTTCAGTTAAATTCTAATCTTCAAAAAGGGAAAAATGCTTATTCAAAATAGTCACATATTTGTAAAATTATGATATTGTATTACAAGAAATGAATCTCATTAAATTTCTTAAATCTCATTAATTTCCTTCAAATTAGAGAACATGAGAAATGAAGTTGAACTTAGCCCTGTTTGGATACATATGAAATTGGATATTAAGATGAATCTAAACTTTTCCTTAATATAATTGATTCCTCAAATTGTGGTCATTCTTCTTACATAAATCCTTTTTTCATTATTTTTTGTATTTTCCTTTTTTATTTTCAGTTTCAAATTTGCTCACTCCTTCCATTCCCTTCCTCAACTCATTGAAAAGACAAGAAATAATATGCCCTTTATACACATGTCATCTTGCATGCATCCTTGAGAGATAACAATGCCAGTGTCCTGATCCTGAGCCCCAAATGTAGTGTGAGTTGAGTTATGAGTGGCTGCTTCATTTGTGTATTTACTACTGGCTAGAGACTAGCAGCTGGTGTTCTATCTTCAAGAGCAAAAAAACATGGTTTCTGTTCTGGGAGTTACTAATGACTTAGTAACTCAGGTTATAATTTCTGTCTCAGTTTCTTATTGGGAAAAAAAGGATTACTCTGCCTTACCACAGAATTGTGGGGATTTCTTAGGTAATGTCATTGATAAGCTTCACATTTCCTAGCAGTAGGGTACTAATCTTACAATAACAGTAAAAGTTACAAAAATAATCATAACCTTTGTCCAAATAATTCCATTGTTGGAAATGTGCCTTAAAAGTGTTACCTGAAATGAACAATAACAAAAAGTGCTGCACCTTCAAAGATTTTCATAGCAGCATTATTTGTATTTGCAAAGGACTTGGAATAGCCTAACTGTTCAATGAGAAGGGAATGGTTGAATAAATTGTGGGACATAAAACTACCATGCAATTAATATTAACAACTACAAGGAATATATGTATATGTACTACATAGATAGATAGATATACATACATGTATATATATACATATATATTTGTCTGGAAATGATTCTATGAAATAGTGCTATATATAACCAATAGAATCAGAAGTATAGAATGCACTAAAGCTATAACCATGTAAGGGGAAAAGTGAATAAGAAAGAATGGACAAGCCAAGTAGTCTGATTGAGGACTTAAAGGGAATGACTAAAATACCTTTATGATTTACTTTAGGTATTCCAATAATTAGCATAACTAAGAAAGTTTAGCAGATTTTATTGTATGGTTGTAATTAAATATTGCCTCTGATACATACTGGCTGTGTGATGGTGGGTAAGTCACTCAATTCCTTGTCCCTCATGTCAAATTCAAATAGAAACGATCCCTGCAGGCTGCATATTGACTTAGAAAATTAACAAGTTAGCATTATCTGTGTAGTATATGGGGGTGTTCAAAGAGGAATAGAACCTCTGGTATGAGACCTTATCAGCTGTTTTCAGGGCTGCTCATTCTTCTTTGGTGTCTATCTGGTACTCAACTTTCACTTTGGCTCCAAGAAGCTATAGCATGCACAGCAGCCGCAACTTGGTACCAATGGGCCTCAAACCCATTGGTGAGTTAGGGGGATGTGTCCCCCAACTATGCGAAGACTTCTCCCCATGGAAGGGGTGGATTAGAACAATCTGTTCCAATGGCCTTGAAAATAGCTGAAGCAGGTACTATGGTATCTTAGAGCTTAGTCAGATATTGAAGACACCGAGGTCATCTCCTGCATCCTGGGCCATTGCAATTTGTCTTGCCACTGCCAAGACAATGACTATGGAAGAGAGAAATGATGTTGATAACTGTGTAACTGCTTCACTTAAATCCAATTTATTCGTGAGTCAAGACATCACCCCATAATGTCATTTGTCCTCTTTGAAAATGAAAGACAAGCATTGTATTTTTATTTATTTTGTTAAACATTTCCCAATTGTATTTTAATCTGGTTCTGATTTACTGGGGCTGTTGGGCTACCACCTCTAAGGTCTACTAAACAAACCCCTAAGAATATAAGTTACAAAGACATTATTATCAACTTGAATTAGTAGAATAAGTTTCTTCACTAGTAGTCCTCTATGCCAATGAAATTACAAATTTAGTCCCTATCCCAAATTCTTTTTAAATCAGAAATAATTTTGAATATGAAATAAAATGTTAAAATATTACAAATGAATTTATGAAGCCAAAATGATGACCATTTTTTCTTAGAAAATATTCAACCCAAATTCTATTCCACCTGTTTCTGAATGACAAAAATAGGATGCATTATGCATCTTGTTTCTATTGTCCATTGCCATTTATGTCATTTCTGTGTAATGTAGCCCTGATTAGAAGCAAGTCTTCATTGGGAGTGAACATTTGGTCCTGACATCTGGCTCTGGGACTTAGTTATTTTGCTCTAGACTTTGTTACAAGTGTAAGATATTCCAGGAAAGGCAATTCATCATTATTAATGTATTACACAGTCTAACCTCTGAGGAGCTCATTCCTTTAAAAACTTTAAATTGTCAAATAAGTATTCATTTCCACAACATCTCTAGGAGATGGTCAAATTCCAAAAAAAAGAATCTAACAATTATTTATTTTTTCCTTTGCAGGGTTCCTTAGGACTAGAAGGTCCCCAAGGTCCACCTGGGAAAGAGGGTCAAAGGGTAAGTAAACTTTGAACAACTGGCAGGTATTAACTAAGTCCAGTCATTTCATGTCTCTGAACACCAATCAAAATAAAACTCAAAGATGGCAGCTGCATATGAGGTGAATGTTAACTAACAGTACTTTGAAATTTGAGGTTTGTCTTCATTAGACTAAAGTTTACCAGTGTGGAAAATCCTATGTGTTTTAGAGACTGGCAGCACAGATGCAGAGGACATTGGCTAAAATTAATCAGGTGTGTAATTTAATCTGGACTACTGAAGTAGCTAATATTGTGTATTGGTTTTTTGAATTAGGTCAATGAGGGTCTGAACTACCTTCCCATTCAGTATGTCTGTATAATTTGCGTATTGGTTTTTCATTCCTTAATAAAATGAAATTTTCATTACACAAGGGAAACATCTTTGTTCTTCCCCTTGCATTTGAATCATTATTACTTACTATCAGAATAATTATTTTCTTCATGTAACTATCATTTTGTGAGCAGATAAATTTATCTTTGCAAGCTGATTTTTTAATTTAAAATATCTTCCTAGAATCGCATAGTCAGAATTAGAAGGCCCTTAGAGATCAAATTTAACCTTTCCAACTTATACAGGCAACTTTTCTACAGCACTCCACAGGTTCAAATTGTAATGCATGCACATCCTGTCATCATCTATAATTCTTGACTGTGTTCCGAAAGAGTATTAGAACAATTCTACCCAGTGGGATTGAGGCTTTCGTCTAGGTATTATTTTGTATTTCACAGGTACTAATGCAATACTTGAACTTTACATCCATTATTCCTGGCTATTATCACATGATAGTCTTACTCTTTCCTGATTATCCAGCTCTTCAATGGGATCCTAAATGGTACAATTTATACTTATTTTAGGAGGACATTTTTCCTAGCAACAAATTTTGATTGTGTGTAGTTGTATTCTATATTTTCAATTCCTATTTTTTAGGAAAAAAAAATTTAAATTAAATAAATAAACCAGGCAGACACCAAAGGTAAATGAGCAGCCCTGAAAAGAGCTGATGAACCCTCACGCCAGAGATACTATTCCTCTTTGAATACCCCCATATACCACACAGATAATGTTAATTTGTTAGCTTTCTAAATCAACATGCAGCCTACAGGGATCATTTCTATTTGAATTTGACATGAGGAACAAGGAAGTAAGTGATTTATCCATAGTCACACAGTCAGTATATATCAGAGGCAAGGCTTTTCTGGAAAATTTCATTCTTTAAATTTGTCATACCTAGGCAAGTAAAATATTTGACTGGTATAGTTCATATATCCCAAGTCAATTGGTACAGTTCATACAATGAACATTCATGTATTATTGAATACCTATTTTATATAAGTTCTATACTGGGTGATATGAGGGAAGAAAGATATACAATATTTTGTTATGTCCCTGAAGATATTACAGACTAAGAGGGGGGATAATGCATGATATAACTTTAATATAGACAGTATGTATTAAGAGCCAAATGAGTGGCACAAATGTTGTTCAAGGATGGAGGAGAAGTGCATCTCTTGAGTTGGAATTTTATATGGGCCTTGAAGGATAAATCAGATATTGGAAAATGGAGATGGCAAGAATAAGGAAAAAGGCTGAGATTTTGTATTCCAGGTTGAGGACAAAGGGAAAAGTCACAGATGTGAGAAAGTTCAATACATTTTCAGGGAATATGAAGAATGTGGATTATCTGGACCACTGGGAATAGCTGGCAAATAAATTAGGAAAGATTAGAGCCAAATTGTTGAAGGTCTTAAATGCTGGATAAAGTAATTTGAGCTTTATTTAGTAGACAAGAGGGAACCATTAAAGTTTTGTGAAGAGAAAGGACACTACAAAAGTGCTCCTTTAAGAAGGTTGACAGGATATCAGTGTGCCAGATGAATAGTAGAGAGGAGACTCTGAATTTATGGAAGATATGTAAGGTCTAATGTAATAATTTAAATATGAAATGATAAGGGACTTAAACTAGTGGGAATGCAGGGGAAGGTTCAGAAAAAAAAGACGTTATGGAGGAAAAATCTATAGCAACTGATCGGATATGGCAGATTAGGGAGAGTCATATAGTTTTGCCATACCTTCAACAAAAGTCCCCTAGGCTAGTGTGCAAATAGGCTAATGTGAAACATAAGCCCACATGCTCAATCTTCAGGATACCATTTTTTATCTACTTTCTGCTACTTCTGGGTGATTTCAAAGAATCTTTTCTTCATTGAAATTCTATCTTTTCAATCTATAATTTCTATAGTAAATACTTTATAAGTCATAAGCTAACTTTGATAAACATATGGTTGAAGCTTTGAACTCCAGTGACCCAAGGAAATTATAGCATCTTTAAGAAAAATAATATAAGCAGGAGGAGGAATTGGTTTTGAGGGGAAGGCAAAAAATTCTGTTTTAGATATGTTGAATTTGAGGTGCTAGCAGTAAATCCAGGTGGAAATGTCCAGTATATAGTTTAAGATAGTATTAAAACTCGAGAAAGTTTGGGGCTGAGTATAAAGATAGTTTATTCATCCACAAAAAATTCACAGTTAAAGCCAGAAGAGTAGACGACATTTCAAAAGTAAACAGTATAGAGATAGAGGGAGTGGAAGATGAATTATATAGAAGCATGTTGTTTGTTGTTCAGTTGTTTACGACTTGTTGTGACCCCATGGACCATAGCACACTAATACTATCCATGAGGTTTTCTTGTCAAAGATACTGGAATGCTTTACTATTTCCTTCTCCAATGTAGAACCATATGTACAAGGAATATGGTGCATTGCCTTAAGAGAGTTTTATGAAGAAATGAGGCAACAGTAGTGTCAAATGCTGCGGTTAGGTTAGGCTAAGCTAAGGCTACTTATTACTAGCTATAGGAAATTCTGCAAAACACTTCACTTCTCTGGCACTCAATTTTCTCATCAATTAAGTGAAGGACTTGGACTAGAAAACTTCTAAGGATCATTTTAGTTCTAAATCTTAACATCCTATGAAAATGAAGATTGAAAAGAGGATCTGATGAAAAATGGGATATTGAAACCTCTAAAACAAGTTTCAGTAACATTGATATGCAAATCTTATTACAAGGGGTTCAAAGAATGAGGGGACAGTTAGGAATGAAGGCAGCTAGTGTAGGCTACTGATACTTTCAATAAGTTTGGCCATGAAAGGAAGGAGAAGGATAGAAGAAAGGATAGGAGATAAATGAGGCAGGGCTAAATTTACAAACACTTATTTAAGGGGTATTCTGTTTCCTAATGGCACCTTATAACATAAAAAATAGCCAATTCTACATAGGATCATGATTTAAAACCTAAACAGGAATTTAGATCTTGCTTAACCAATGCTCTCATTTTACAGATGATGCTAGTAGCTTAAGTTAAAGCATGTAATATGTGAGAGGCAACGTATTGTACTACATAGAATAGGTTTGAGTCCTGTCTTAGACATGTACTATCTGTCAGACCTTGCGCAAATCACTTAATCTCAGTGGCCTGTGCAATTCACTAAATCTGTAAGTTGCAGAGAACATGCTGACCAGAGTTGGTAAAGGGGGTTTTCTCATGGACAGGTCCCTGTACCAATGAAATAACAGTCCCAGTACCAATTTGATGCTTTTCATGTAGCAGATACTAAGTAAATTTTTGTTAAGGAACTAGAATTTGAACCTGAGTGTTTTGACCCCAAATGTAGCACTCACTCAACTACTTGCATGATGTATAACTATTCCTTACAATTTGGTGGTAGAGTTTCCATCAAATTAGTATTTCTATTTAGTTACCCACAGCTAATATCTTCAATATGCCATGTTTAGGTCTGTAGTACAATTCCATTGTATTATACTCATTGTTTTTTTTTTCCAAAAAGAATTATAATTCTATATATCACACTAGTACTATAAAGTGAAAATAGGTCTTTATTCACCATAGAGAGGAATCTCTTCTGTTGGACTGAGAACCAATGAGTATAAATAATGATTCCAATTTTGATTTCTTGTATACTTCATTTGGATTTTACTTCCCCCTTTCTGCCTTTCTACCTTCCTACAAACCGTTTTATGTTTTTGTTTGTGTCTTTGAGACAAACATCCACTTCATTGCCCATTTTAACTATTCTCATGGAAAGACAGATTTTGTTTTCTACTGAAATTCAAACTACACCATGATTTGAAAACCTTTATCTAGTGAACATCACTGCATTCTAAATAGGACAGAGAACATTAGTTCAGCTCCCCTTCTTGTTTCCAGGGAATACTCTTTCTTTTTTTATTTTATGTTTACTTTTAGTTTACAACATTCATTTCCACAAGATTTTGAGTTACAGATTTTCTCCCTGTCTTTCTTCTCCCCACAACTCCAAAACAGAAATCCCACTGAATACCTCATTCCCCAATCTGCTCTCTCCTATATCCTTCCCCATTCCCCTTCCAACTTTTCAGTAGGGAAAGATGGATCTCTATACCCCAGTGCCTGTATATCTCATTTCCCAGGTCATGTAAAAAATAATAATAATGATTTTTAAAAACATTTTATTTTAAAACTTTGTATTCCAGATTCTTTCCCTTCTTCCCTTATCACCCACCCTTACTGGGAAGATGAGCAATTCAATATAGGTTGTACATGTGTAATTACACAAAACATTTCCATAGTGGACATATTTGAAAGAGTGACTATATTTCCCTCCATCCTATCCTGCCCCCTATTTGTTCTATTTTCTACTTTGACCCTATCCCTTTTCAAAAATGTGTGCTTCTAACTACACTCTCCTCCAATCTGCCCTCCCTTCTATCATCCCCCCTCTGATCCCTTTCCCCCCTACTTTCCTGTAGGATAAGATACCCAATTTAATGTGTATGTTGTTCCCTCCTTAAGCCAAATTCAATGAGAGTAAGGTTGACCCATTCCCTTTTGCCTTCCTATTCTTCCCCTCCATTGTAACAGTTTTCCCTTGCCTCTTTTATATGAGATAATTTACCCTATTCTGTCTCTCCCTATCTCCTCTCATTATGTTCCTCTCACCTCTTAATTTTATTTTTCAAATATCATCCCTTCCTATTCAATTGATCCTGTGCCCTCTTGTATACCTGTACACATATATACACACACACATCTGTATTCATATGCACATATACCCTCCTATATAGACATATATATGTATGTATACACACACACACACACACACATATATATATATATATACATTTATATTCCATTCAACTATCCTCATACTGGGAAAAGTTTCATAAGTTATAATGATTGTTTTCCATGTAGGAAGGCAAATAGTTCAACTTTACTAAGTTCCTTATGATTCCTTTTCCCTGTTTACCTTCTCATGCTTCTATTGCTTCTTGTATTTGAATGTCAAATTTTATATTGAACTCTGGTTTTCTCATCAAGAATGCTTGAAAGTCCTCTATTCCAGGGAATGACCATGTTTTCCCCTGAAACATGATACTCAGTTTTGCTGGGTAATTGATTCTTGGTTTTAATCCCAAGACCTTTGACCTCCGGAATATCATATTCTGAGCCCTTCGATCCCTTAATGTAGAAACTGTTAGATCTTGTGTTATCCTGATTGTGTTTCCACAATATTCAAATTGTTTCTTCTTGGCTGCTTGTAATATTTTCTTCTTGATCTGGGAACTCCAGAACCTGGCTACAATATTCCAAAGAGTTTTCTTTTGGGGATCTTTTCCAAGAGGTGATAGGTGAATTCTTTCAATTTCTATTTTTTCCTCTGGTTCTAAAATATCAGGGCAAATTTCCTTGAGAATTTCTTGAAGTATATTTCTAGGTTCTTTTTTGATCATGGCTTTCAGGTAGCCCAATAATTTTTAAATTATCTCTCCTGGATCTATTTTCCAGGTCAGTGATTTTTCCAATGAGATATTTCACATTGCCTTCTATTCTTTCATTTGTTTGGATCTGTTTAATAGTATCTTGATTTCTCATAAAGTCATTAGCTTCCATTTGCTCCAATATAATTCTGAAGGAATTATTCTCTTTAGTGAGTTCTTGAAATTCTTTTTCCATCTGGTAAATTTAGCTTTTTAAGGTATTCTTCTCCTCATTGGCTTTTTGTGCCTCTTTTGCCATTTGAGTTAGTCTATTTTTAAGGTGTTGTTTTCTTCAGTCAGGTTGTTGACTCTCATTTCATAATTTTCTTGCATTGTTCTCATTTCTCTTCCCAATTTTTGCTCCACTTCTCTTACTTGATTTTAAAAATCCTTCTTGATCTCTTCTATGGCCTGTACCCAATTCATACTTTTTTAGAAGCTTTTGGTGCAGGAATTCTGACTTCGCTGTCTTCCTCCTATTTCATGCTTTAATTCTTTTTGTCCCCCAAAAAGGAATCTACAGTTGGATTACTGTGCTTGCTCTGCTTCCTTTGCTTGCTCATGTTGCCGCTCAATTACTTGACTTATGAGCTTTTTGCCATAGTAGAACTCTGCTTCCAGAGAGGAGAGCTTTCTCCCAAATCACTGGGGTTTTTGCAGCTTTCAGAGCTATTAGTTGGGTGCCCTCTCTGAAGCCCCCACAAACTATGGCACCTGGCCACATACCCCAGGACCTCCCCCCAAGACAGTGATCCAGATCCAAGCAGGTTAAAGCAAGATCAATTATCCTCAGAATGGTTGCTTGGTCCCGCAGCAGCTGCAGGGCTGCTACAACTCTGCTACTTCTTGTCCCAGGGGCAGGTGCTGGACCTGCTCTTCCATCCCCCTGCCAGTTTCAACAGAGTTCCACACTGACCTTTTACTTTGTCTTTGGCATTTATGGGTTGATAATTCTGGAAACCACCACAGCTGCTGGTGATCCACTCTCCCAAAGTCTTCTCCAGCAACTGCTGGTTGGGGCCACCAACCTGAGGCTAAAACTGAGGCTCATGGGGCTGGGCTTGGCTCCCAGTGCACTTAAGCTGGACCCTTCCTATAGGCCTGCTGGGCTGCCTTCAGCGGGAGATTTGTTTCTCTCTGTCACTTTGTGGGTTCTGTAGCTCTAAAGTTTGTTTAGAGTCATATTTTATAGGTATTTGATGTGGTTATGGGGACAGCTCACAGAATTTTCCTGCATCTATGCCACCATCTTGGCTCTACCCCCAGGGAATCCTCTTTCATTAGGCCATAATCTGTGTTAAGTTGTCTGGGCAACACTTAAATAATTGTGCAGGTACATGTTTGGTGATCATGGACTTACAGGTTATTTAGTCTAACCCTTTATTTTATAAATTAGAAAGCTGAAGTTCAGAGAAGTTAAATCATCTTCCTGAGTCCTAGATCTCACTCCATATTACTGGTTTCTTTTTAGTTAACTTTGTCACCTCACTAGTAGGGGTACTCACTTCACTAATAGAGAAGGCACCACTTTCAGACCTCATCTTTTGAAATCCTTATCCACATTTTCCTATAAATCTGCCAGAGGGGATCCATTCAATACCTCTGAAACAATCCTCTTCTTGCTTTAATACTTTGTGAATAGTGGTGCAGGGCCCAGCCATCCATCTGTTTTTCCTGTATCTTGGTGCCCTCTATGATTGGATTACCTTCTTTTCCAGGAATAGATAACATTAATGATGTTTCTATGCCCCTTCTCAAAAGAATTTATTATTCATAATATGCTACAACCTAATTACACCCCCTTATGCATAGGATGACTCATATATTTACATGTCTAGCTCTCTTCTCTCCTCTAAGTTCTAGTTTCATACCACCAGTTCCTGGTCTATGGTTCAATAGGCATCTCAACACATACAAAACATAATTTGTTATATTTTCTCTAAAACAACCTTGTCTCCTAATTTCTCTGTTTCTTTTAAAGATACCACTAGCTTTATAGTCACCCATGTCTGAAACTTTGGAGTCTTCCTAGAATCTTCACTTTATCTTACCCCCACAAAATGCAATCAGTTGTCAAATATTATTGATCTTGTTGATTCCACCTCCATAACATCTCTTGCATCTGTCTCCTCTCCTTTCCACTCACACAGACATTACCCTAGGTCTACCCCTCATCACTTTTGACATGCATGGACTATTATAATAACTACCTCATTTATCTCCTTGCCCTGTTCTTTCCTCTCAGCAATCCATCCCTCCACACAGCTGCTAAATTGATCTTCCCAAAGCACAGTCCTCCCCATGTCAATCCTCTACACAAGAATCTTTAAGGTCTCCCTATTTATTGCCTTTGGGATAAAATACAAATTCTTCCATTTAACATTTAAAGTCTTTTAAAAATCTATCACCAATATGTCTTTATAAATTGATTTCCCACCAATCCCTCTCATGCACTCTTTGTTCCAGCAAAACTAGTTTGCTTATTATTCCCTGTATATGGTATTCCATTATCCACTATAGCTTATACACAAGCTATAGCCCCATGCCTAGAATATTTTCACTCCTCACTTCTACCTCCTGGAATCCCCAGCTCTTGCCAAGGCTCCACTTAATTGCTATGTCTTACAAGAGTCCTTTCTTTGTTCCCCTAGTTATAAATGCCTTCTTCTATAAATCACTTTAATCATATAATAACCAAGGATTTAAAAGTGCCCACTGTTTGCTAGGTACTGTGTTAAGCATTGAATACATGTATGACTACAAAAGTGAGGCACCACAGTTGATTCAGAAGTACTTTAATCTGGGTAGCTTTGCCTCATTGTGAATTTGAAATCTACAGATACACATGTTATATTTACTGATCTGTGTTCATGTTGCTTCCCCCAACCTCACACCTCAAATGTAAGCAATTTGAGGGTAGGGCTTGTTGTTGCATTGTTGTCTTTTTATTCTCAGCATCTAGTACAGTGCCTGGTTCACCTAATAAATATTAAATGGAACTGTATGTATCTTTTCGTTGCCCTGCAATTTTGAATTTTTTGCGAGTGTGGCTTTCCATCATTCACAAACATATAGTATTGCTGGAAAAATATGAGTGTTTTAAAAAATGGACTTCAATGGCAGGGAGCATTTTGTAATTACTTAAAACACCAGGTAGTTTCCAAAATGCTATTTAATCCTAACACTTCTTCTTATTCAATTCTGAACTAGTTTACTCACCATCTGAAGTATCTGCCTAAGATACACATATGTGCATGCACACACACACACACAAACACACACACTTGAGGATGTGGGAGGAAATGGTATCTGAAGGGACCCTTGAAAGACGTTGAGGTGAGCAGGTCATGTAATACAATAATAGGGGATCATCTGAGCAAAGGCAAGGAGTCGAAGATGGAATACTGAGTTGGAAGAACCATAAGAGGGTCACTTTGTCTCTAACACGGAGTGAACAAAGGCAGAACTATGTAAAATAAGTCTCCAGAAGTAGTTCAGAGACAAGTTGTGAAGGGGTTTTACATTTTAGGCCCCCTAGAAGTGCTTGGTGTTGAAACTCAGTGGATGGTTGAGCAAAGTTATCCCTCTGGTCATGTCTGTGATGGAATCTGTATGATTTTGACACATGAACACTATGCTTTAGGTGTCATTTTGTTCTACTGAGTCAATACTTTTTGAATTTAATAAATGATAGACACAGTAGCATCTTATATTCTCCTTACCTCTGTGAGGTGTGTGACTGAAAATGATGACTTTATACAATCACTCATGAAAGTCTGCCAGTTTCCTTCTCATGTTTTCATCAATGATAACATTGATGTATGCATAACAAACTCTTAAAGATTTTATCAAAATGGAAATATAGGCAAATTCTGTGGTAGTTGTTGGTGTTCTCAGTCACCTTTGTCTTCCCAGTTTTTTTAAGTATTGCCAGGTGAGATGGCCAAGAATCTCATGAAATTTTACCTTGTTGCCTCTGAGCTAGCCTGTCATTTACCTTTGACTTTGTTATGTCTTCTAGCTTCATTTATAATAAGAATATCAACGGTAGTATGGTTCTGACTCATTAGGATTGTATTAAAGATTGTGGATTAGGAATAAGTGCAGATTTAGTATTTTAAATTGTCTAAGATTATCATCCTTAGCACACTCAGCCTTCTTTTCTAACGCTCATCCACTAGTGTATAATTAGGACAGTGATACCAAGGACTGAGGACCATTTGTGTTTTTATTTGTTTCATGGTCCGCCACAGCCAAAAAGAATCATCTCCCAATCATTAGAAATATACTCAAAGCAGGGGTGGCTAGATGTGGCAGTGAATAGAGCACCGGCCGTGGAGTCAGGAGGACCTGAGTTCAAATCCAGCCTCAGACACTTAACACAAAAACTAGCTGTGTGACCTTAGGCAAGTCACTTAACCCCAAATTGTCCTCCAAAAAGCAAAAAAAAAAAATTATATATATTCAAAGCCTTTCTATCCCAGTAGAACCTACCAGAGTTTGACTTTGTTGGCATAGCCTTTGAGAACCCAGGGTTAACTCCACTACCACGATATTGAGGTGTTGGCACAGGACTTTTATTTAGAATGTTATCATTTGGAAAACAAATATGGTGGGAAAAATCAGTTTGCTTACCATTGCACTCCTGCTCAGCATCAGTTATCTGAAAATGTTTGTCATTTGAGTTGACAGCAGGGGAAAAACCAAAAGAAGTCTCATTCATCTAAGAATCTGACTAAATTAATCTCTAATAGCTAAAGGAGAAATATCAATCTTTTCAAGGTGCCATTGTTTAAATTTAAAGTGATACTTTCCATTATGCTCCATTAGCGCTTGTACCAACACTTCAGAATACATTTTTTTTTTAGTTTTACCTAGAATCTTAATTTTTATTAAGATGACCAATCCATGTTTTCCTCCTACTCTCACTGTGGCTCTCCAGTTGAGAAGGATAGGCCACTCTAACAATTTTATTGTGATTTAGTAATTTCATGAGATCTTCCAAAACTACTGTTAACTTACTGGAGTCACAAAGTTTGTCTCTAGATAGTTAGCTTAAAATATGTTTGGGTCACTCTTTGTTTATATTATGACTATTTTATGGGATTTCTTAAAAGATCTGAGCCCCTTTGACCATTTCATATAGTAAGTAGAATTTTATGTATTTTTCTAATCAAGTTATCCGTTCCTCCTCATATGTTTCCTTGAAAACCTTGCTGTGTTATTAATTGTACATTTGTTATTTGGACATATTTTTAAAAGAGTTACAGAAAGGGCCAGCTTGATGGCACAGTGAATAAACATTGACCCTGGAGTCAGGAGGATGTGAGTTCAAATCTGGCTTCAGACACTTAACACTTACTAGCTGTGTGACCTTGGGCAAGTCACTTAACCCCAATTTCCCTGCCTTCCCCCCCTCCAAAAAAAAGAAAAAAAAATATCTCAGAGAGTTTTGGGGTGGTTAGGTGGTACAGTGAGTAGATCACCGGCCCTGGAGTCAAGAGGACCTGAGTTCAAATCCGGCCTTGGACACTTAACACAAAACTAGCCATGTGACCTTGGGCAAGTCACTTAACCCCAATTGCCCTACCTCCCCCCCTCTGAAAAGCAAAAAAAAAAAGAATTACAGAATTTGAATTTCAAAGTTAAGAAATGTATAGACTAGAGAATGAAGTCTGGTAACATAAAATATTGCACCTTAATTTGTTTGAAGTCCAATGCCATTTTGATCCCACACTCAACCTCAAGCTGGTTGGACACCATGTTGGGATTAGAACAGCTGTGGTGCTAGTGACTTTCTACTTCAAAGCGTTAATGGGAAGAAAGTATTATAAAGTATGTAACATGATATGTAAATGTGAGTTATCACATTTCATTAACGTTTGTATTCAGTTTGTCTTTTCTTTATTGAATAATCATTTTCACAAATTTTCCAAATTTCCCAAATTTTCAGACATTTACTTAACTTTAAAAGCTTGTTGCATTGTTAGTTGTAAATGTATTGTTTGTGTACATACCTTTTTTTAGAGGAACATTTCTCTAATGTTATTATGAAAGTCAGTGAAAAATAAGGTTCAGTATGTATTTTTTCTTTTCTGGGCCTATGATTTCATTAATATAAGAGCTCCTAAATGGAGAAATTTCTACTGATGCCAGTCCACAACTTTTTGTTGCCTTTTTTTGGAGGGGAGAAGGTAGGGCAATTGGGGTTAAGTGACTTGCCCAAGGTCACATGGCTAGTTTTTGTGTTAAGTGTCTGAGGCCTGGTTTGAACCCAGGTCCTCCTGACTCCAGGGCCGGTACTCTATTCACTGTGCCACCTAGCCACCCCCTAAATTTTTTTTAAATTTTTGCTTTTTTTTTGGGAGGGACAACTGGGGTTAAGTGACTTGCCCAAGATCACACGGCTAGTAAGTGTTATATGTCTGAGGCCAAATTTGAACTCAGATCCTCCTGATTCAAGGGCTGGTGCTCTATTCACTATGCCACCTAACCACCCCCAGTCTACAACTTTTAGTATCTAAGAGGTTCCTAGACACTGAGAAGTTATATGACTTTTTCAGAATCACACAGAGGTAGCTTGATCGGAGGTTGTTTTAATTCCAAGAGGGGCTTTCTATCCACTATACCATCTTGCTTATGGAGAAAATTCTGCCCATTCTATTATTCTTTGAAAAGCTGAATGCACTTTCCACCACTAAAAACATTTTTAAAATAAAACAGGTTTGAAACTCTCACATTCAGCAGCAAATTTGCCTGGTAGCCTTAACATACTGAAGCAACTGATAAACAGTTTTAATTTGTTTCAGAAGTGCCTGCTGTGGAGTGAGGGCTGTTGTTTCTTCTTTCACAAGCCAAATTAGCCCAGTGGTAAGAAGTAAGCAGGAAGAATGTTCTTTCATGCCCATAAGGAAAGGGAAGCCAAGAGACCTCAGGGATAGGAAGGAATCTGAACCCTTGAGAGAAACAAACACTAGATCACACAGGATTGGAAAGAATTTAATTTTATGAGTCAAATAAGAGGCACTTTCATTCGTTTCTTCAGCAAACATGTATTCCTTGCCTACTGATGGAAGAGATATAAAACTTATATTAAACCATTAGTCTCATGGAATTCAATCCAGAACAGGAATAAGACAATGATAAAGGTTCTTAGACTACACAATGTTCCATGATAAATGCATCAAGGGCTAGGTACTGAACCTGTCTTTTTCCTTAGTATAGGAAACTCCTGGGTGAAGAAACTCCCTCCACCAATATAGGTCAGCATCTACTCTTAAATTTATTGTCTTAGAAAGTTGCCTTGCAAGAAGGCTTGATGGCACAATGAATAGAGCACTGGCCCTGGAGTCAGGAGGACCTGAGTTCAAATTTGGCCTCAGACACTTAACACAAAACTAGCGTTGTGACCTTGGGCAAGTCACTTAACCCCAGTTGCCCTACCTTCCCCCCTCCAAAAAAAAAAAGAGAGTTGCCTTGGTTGAGTGAGTTGCCCATAGTCTCATATCCCTTCTGACTCTCTATCTGATGATTCTATGACCATATTCTTTTGTCATACCGAATCTAGGAACAAAGACAAATAAACAAATAAAAGGACCCACTACCAACTCAGTAAACTTGTATCTGCATCTTATTTGAATAATTGGATAGACACATTAATGTTTAATTAATTGATCTATTGATTGATTAATTAATTAATAATTTACTGAATAGTTGGATAGAAGAAATAATTAGTTAACTCTCTATGAAGGAGAGTTTGTAGTGGCCTCTGCTTAGAAGAGGGAAATTATTTCACATAATGTTTAGGTTAAATAGTGAGAATAAATCCTCATGTTCTTTTGAATTCTTGAATTCTGACTGAAAACAATTTTTTTTGAGGAATTAGAGTCATAGAATACTAGAGCTAGAAGAGAGCCTACTCCAAATCCCTCTTTTCACAAAGAAACGAATTGTGTGGCCCAGAGAAATTAAGCAACTGTATACACCAGTTATTTGAGTCTTATGGTTATATTTGTAAAGGATCAGTACAATGGAAAGAGTGCTGGATCTGGAGTAGAGGACAAGGATTCGAATTTTGACTGTCCCACTTATAGCCTATAGGACACCAACAAGACATTTAGTCTCTTTAGGCCCCAGTCTTTTCTCCTGTAAAATGAGAGGATTGAACCAGATGGTCTTTGAGGTCCTTGTTAACTATTAGTCTATGTTTCTAAGTCTCTTAGAGACAATTGGTTACAATCCTGAATTGTCCTACATCTCACTTGAACCCATACATTTACCTGAAGACAATTACATTGCTGACCTTTGCTGCTTAGTGAGATGAACACCATCAGGGGGGCTAGATGATGCAGTGAATAGAGCACTGGCCCTGGAGTCAGGAGGACCTGAGTTCAAATTCGACCTCAGACACTTGACACACTTACTAGCCGTGGGACTTTGGGCAAGTCACTTAACCCCAATTGCCCTCCAAAAAGCCAAAAAAAGAGAGAGATGAACAGCGTCTATAACCAACTGAAGAACTAGGGTCCTTGGGCTCAGAAAGAATCCTGAGGGTTGGTTTTACCTAATTTATTGACTTCGAGTCATAGAATTCAAGAGACATTGGGGTTTAGTGAATAGAGAAGAAATTAAGGAAGGAAGCAAACATATATTAAGTCCCTACTATGTGCTAGACACTCTGCTGAGCATGAGTATTATCTCATTTGATCCTCACAACAGTCCTGGGAGGTAGTTGCCATTATAATCCTCATTTTACAGATAAGAAAACTAAGGCAGACGGAGGTTAAGTGACTGAGATAGACAATTGAAGTGTCCTGTCCAGGGTCACACAATTAGTGTTTGGGGCCAGATTTGAATTCAGGTCTTCCTGACTCCATGTCAAGCACTATATCCACTGCATTAGAAAGCTTCAGAGTAAGAATCTCCTGGGTTTGAGTTCCATCTTTGACATACTCTGACTATGTCACCTTGGACAAGTCATTTTTCCTTTCAGTTTCCCAGGAGATTCTTTAAATCCCGAGATTACAGAATAGCTGCTAGGCTTCTTTAATAGAGAGAATCTCCTCACTGGGAGTTCTTTATGCCAATAAAATCACAGGTCCAATCTTTAAAAAAAGTGATAGAATTAGAAAATCAGAAATCTTAGAGATCATGCAGTCTCATGCTTTCATTATAGAGATAAGGAAACTAAGGTCAAGAAAGTTTAAACAACTTGTCTCACATCACATAGCTAATAAGTGGCTGAGCTAAAACCAGAACCCAGTGTTCCTATCTCACAGTCCAGAACTCTTCCCGGTTCTGTATATTTAGGAACATCTGCAGTTTATTTTAAAGTATATTATCAATATTCAGATTTGTTTATTTTCAGGGAAGAAGACTACTAACAGCTCCTACAAATCTATTTTTTAATGTATTTATTTATTTCTAAGACTGAAGTTCAATCATATCTATGACTATATTTAGTTTGTCTCCTTGTGCCCTTCCCACATCGAAAAAGACCTCTGTGTTTTTTGTGTCCTTCCCATGCTGTACAGGCAGCTGGACACAAGCATTATCCAGTCAGTAGGGTAATGGTGTAGGCGTTATCTCTGTTTCCTTTCCAGCAGTTACTAATGTCACACATGATCTTAGGAGAAACACTTAGCTTCCCTGAGATTCAAGTCTCATAATCTATAAAATTAAGATATCTTCTCTCTACTTAACTCATAGGCATGCTAGGAGATCAAGTCCAGAGTGCATTGAGAGTGCCCTTGGTGACAGGTGCTTTAGCAAGAGATAGTCTTATAAATACAATGTACTTAACAGCAGGAGGACTTTAATAGGGTGGAATGGCTGCAAGCATTTTCTACTACACACATTCCACTCTACACTAATACCTCCCCTAACAGTGTCATCCTCCATGATACTATATTAAATACAAGCAGAGTTATTTGGTAAATTCATCATTTAGGGGAAAAGTAACCCATCCATTAGGGACCCCATTTTGTAAATTAATCTTATTTCCCTGATGTGTTGGTGGATACCAACTCTAAGTTTTAGTTCCCATTTGGTAATAATTTGTATTTATTGTGTCATTTTTATAGAATAAAAAAATCAGTTATCAAGGACTAAAAAATGTTTATTTTTTACATTGCTTTTTTGAATGGCACCAAGTTAGTCACTCAATCAGGTATACCAGATTTCAGTTTTATGACAAAACGAAGTATCTACAATCCTTTCAAAGGATATCATGTAATTTCTAACCCAATTAGTGATAAGGTGTTTTAGATTCTAAATTGAATATAAATGCCATTCCGGGGTAGGTTTTCTAGACCAGGGTACAGAGAAGTTTCAAAGACAAACATAAAGCTACAATCTGATGTCACAGTTTCAAGAACAGTAAGGGCTTCCTACTTGGAAAAGTGTAAGCAGAGAGCAAAGAATTGTGATTCTTTTAGATACAGAACTTAGTGTTACAGTATTGGCAGCATTTCTTGAGCTTTATAGTTAGTACTTAGGGTCCACCTTGTGGTATTTGCCATAAAAATCTATATCTGTGTGCTGAACTTCTTCAGCATAGTTAGAAGAGACTTAATCAGCACTGATATGCACTTTTTTGCTCCTTATAATTGGGTAGCCAGATCGTGCAGTGGAGAGTGGTGGGCCAGAGTCAGGAAGACTCATTTTCTCAGACACTTAGTAGCTGTCTGACCTGAAGCAAGTCCCTTAATCCTGTTTGCCTCAGTTTCTTCATTGTAAAATGAACTGGAGAAGGAAATGAGAAGGAAAACCACTCCAGTATCTTTGCCAAGAAAACCCCAAATGGGGTCACGGAGAGTCAGGCACGACTGAAAACAGCTGAAATTTATATAATAAACATGTAAGAAAATTATTAATTGTGTTTACTGAGTGCAGTGCAGCATAATATATTTATTCTCATTAGTCATATTTGTTAAATGTTAGTTGATAAAAACACCACAAAATCACTGCAGTGTTGTTTAAATGAACCATATCCTTAATATGGCTCATGTCCAGTATTTTAGCATTTAGTATGGTCTATGAGTAAATGAACAAAGACTGACAGAGGATTATGTAGATATATACTCAATATTCCAGCAGTCTGTGAAATCTAGTGAAGTACCACTGAAAAGGGATTAAATCAAGAAAAATCAATAAGAAGGTTTGGACAAGAAGTTTCTGTGACTCGATGAAAAGAATACTAGCTCTGCAGTTAGATGACCTGGGTTCAAATTTTGCCTCTGATACTTACTACCTATATGACCTTGGGCACTTAATTTATCTGAACATCAGTTTCCTTATCTGTGAAATGAAAATACTGGACCAGATGATCTCTAGAAGGATGATCTTATGGTGCATTTTAGCAACTGTCTACTGTTTAATTTCTCTGTGGACCTCAATTTCCTCATCTGTAAAATGAAGGGGTTGTATCAGATGGCCTCTAAGATTCCTCCAAATGAATGCTCTTAAATGCTGAGGAATGCTCTAGTGTAATGTAATGTAAAGATAGGGTAGTGAATAGAACGCTAGACTTGAAACCAGAAAGAAACAGATTCCCCTACCACTTTGGATAGTTTCTGGTCTGGTTGTTGTATTTCCTTCTCGAAGAGGACCAAAATGATATCGCTATCATGCGTCAAGTTTCAATGTGTCCAACTGTGGCTGATCAGACCAATACAAGCTCAGAATGCTCTACCATAGGGAGGGTACAAATAGTCCATACGAACACAACAATGTGGATTCTCTAAATTGCACATCGTGTGTTTCCTTTAAGCTGTTTCAGTTCTGCTTTGCTCATAGAGCATACCTTCTCTGATATGGGCATGCCATGCTGGGCGGTCCTGTGCCATTGTCTCCCATGTCACACAATCAATTCCAAAGTTCTTGAGAGAGATCTTGAGTGTCCTTGTATCGCTCTTCTGACCACCATGTGAATGTTTGCCTTATATGAGTTCGCCATAAAATCATCTTTTTGGCAAGCATACATTTTACATTCAAACAACACGGGCAACCCATCAGAATTGTGCTCTCTGAGCAGAGTCTGAATGTTGGGCAGTTTAGTTCAAGTAAGGACCTCAGTGTCTAGTACCTTATCCTGACAGAATCTTCCTAAGACATTTCAAATGGAAGTGATTCAGTTTCCTGGCATGGCTCTGGTAGACTGTCTAGGTCTCACAGGCATACCACAATAAGGTCAGCAAAGTAGTCAGTCTAACACCTCTTCCCTCTCATACTTTCCTTCGGAGCCTCCCAGACTCTGAGCTATCTCTGGAAATTCATGCAACAACCTCATTATCAATGTGTACATCCCTGGAAAATATACTACCAAGGTAAATGAACTTATCCACAACATTCAAAACATCTCCATTTGCTATAACCAGCTAGATGGTTATATATTGGTTGTATATGCTTATATATGGTTATATATATTGGCTGTAGCACAGCCAATGGTTCCACATGTGGACTATGTGGTGGTGACTGATGGAACACCTATGTTTTCTTGGTGTTGATTGTTAGGCCAAAATTAGCATAAGCAGCAGAGAATTGATCCATACTTGGTTGCATCGCAGCTTCAGAGGCTGCATTGAGTGCACAATCATCTGCAAAGAGAAAACCATACACCAATACTCCCTCCACTTTGGTCTTGGCTTGTAGCCTTTTCAAGTTGAAGAATTTGCCATCAATGGAGTAGCTTAACTTGATGCCTTGTTTATCCTCATGCCTTGAGCAAATCCTTTAATATTTTTAACCTTTCTCATCTTTAAAATTGTTGTGAGATTCAGATGTGTGGAATAATAATGAATAATATCAATAATAATAAAGTAGCAATTACATAGCACATTCTATACATGTGTCTTCTCATTTTATCCTCACATTCAATCCTATGAGGTAAGTATTGTTATTATCATCCCTATTTTTAAATGAGGAAATTGAGGCTGAAAGAGGTTGTGACTTTCCCAGGGTCACACAGTTACTAAATATTTGAGGCAGTATTTGAAATCAAGTCTTCCTGACTCTACGTTTAGTGGTCTTACACACTGGGCTGCCCAGCTGCTTCTAGATAGGAAATATTTTGCAAATCTTAAATTGTCATGCAAATGCCACATTTTATTATGGTATACAGTGACAAGAACCTTTCTTCAGAGTAATTTATTTATTGCCCATTGATAGCAGAGCTATAATGGCAGTCATATGCAATATTTGTTCATCTTGTACAAAATGACCTTGAAGTCGATCAATTATTTTTGTTTGATTTGGTTGTAGAGTTTTTTGGCTTTTTTTCACTCATATATTGGGTGCTGTGAGCAGGGTCTATAACAAAGCCAATGAGTAACTTTGATCTATTTCCATTATCTATTATCTCTATCTATATCTATCTATGAACTGACCATATGCCAAGGTGAGGGATGATAGGTAGATAGTCAGTGTGCTCCACTGGTATCCTAGCAGTGTCAGGAACAAGTAAGAAAGGCCATCAGTACTTTGGGTGAACCCCCTGTGATGAATTTGTGGGAGACCACGAACAGGATGGGTTATGATTGGCATCATCAGAGGCAACTCACAGTTTAATGAGATCATAAATCCTTTTGAATATTTGGGTATGCTGGGTGGCAGAGGTTAAGTAGTAATCTCATAAGAATTTTTCCTTTTCAGGAGCTGCCTCCTTAAGTAGTAAGCATATGTAATTTCAAAGTGAAAAGGGGAGAGAAAAGGTTAGTGGATGGAGGGACAGTTTCACAGAGTTGACCTAGATACCTCAAGTAGCTGGTACAAACTTTAAAACATCTTCACATTCATTTTTGCTACACATCTCTCCCTATGAATTCCCAATAGCATTTCAGCAGAGCAGTTCTTGTACTAGTGGCCATTTATATCGATATAGAAAACCATTCAACCAAAATAGAATTCTAAGTTCTTGGGAAATTTAATTTTATTAATACAACATAAATGATGTCTGGGTAAACTATTACCACAATCAAATTGTTTTCATTTTCATTGTTTTCACATTTTATACCTCTGTTTGCATACTTTAAGATGCCGTTTGTTTTTTCTCAAATGGCATACAATTTTTGAAGGATTCTAATTAAATATACTTACAAAACTAGTAGCTATCAAGAGACTGGTTTACTGTATAGTAAATAGTCCTATATCACTTTAAAAAGATCTTCTCTAGGCTATATGTATTTCTAAAGTGGCATAGACTATATGTCTGAGTGACTATATAGGATTTTTAAAATAAACTATGCCTTTCTTTTCGTAACTGATGGTCTGACAGTAGTACATTCCTTTCTGCATTCACAGATGTTGCCATAGAGACAAAACCTTTTCAAAGTAAAATGGGAATAGCACAAGCATTACTAATTTTGAAGAAGTTACGCTACTAATTTTATAATGAAAAAATAGTTCACTGTTCCATTTCTTTTTTATTTTCCAGAATTGTGTGACAAGTGTGTCTAATACATTTTTATGAGAGCTTCTGGTATACAAAACCAAACTAAAGAATGAAAAAAAGAGTGAATTCCCCAAAGCATTTAGTGGGATGGAGTTTTCATTTTTAATCTTTTATTTTTAAGACTCATAACATTCCTAATTATCTCCCTCATACTCCACCTCCATATTCTTCTCTTTTATCTTGCTACTCAATTTCAAATCTAATTACCTGTAATAGGTTTTCTTGCTTAAAAACAAGCAATATATTTGCTTTCTTTTCCTGCCACACCATTTCCAATAATTAGGCACATTTTCCAGCACAAACACAATTGCAAAAATTAACAAACCAATGAACCTTTCTCAGATCTTTTAATCAGTTCTTTTGTACTCTGAGATTTGCTAAGTATGCCACAATGTGTCATAGACTTTTCCAAGCAAGGTCTCTTAGGAACATGTTGATATCAAGATGAGTTTGAATTATTTTACTCAGTCAGCCACAAACATCAATTTAATTTAATGAAAGAAGAAGTGGCATCATCACCCCTTTAGAAAGTGGAGTTTAGAAAGTAGAGGGGTTCACTGGAGTAACCATCCATACCAAGGCTGCCATTTCTACAGCCAAAGAAAATCTGAAATGCTCTGAGCATTAATGCTGTCAGGTACCCTTAGCATGTGTGTCATGCAAAAATAGGGAGGGATGGAGAAAGACCGTCATAGTTAGGGAACATGGTGCTTAAGTTACTCAGTAGTCTAGTTACTCAAATTTCTAATACTATATATAGATGACCAATTATGATCATTGAATTTTTTGTAAGACTCAGGCTCCTATCTGGAATCTAATACTTATCATCTATATGATCTTAGGCAAGTACTTGACATTCATGGCTTATTTCTTCATGAGGAAGTTGGATAAGAGGATTTCAAAAGTTCATAACTAAATCCTTTGATTCTGAATTTTCAAACTTTAAAACAAGATACACTTACCTATATACTATAATTATACTAAATATAATTAGGGGTCCTTTATTATTGCTACTTGGTTAGTATTATGGAAATTAAATATCATTGTATTGACAGTGCTTGGACTGTCATTAAAAAGAAATTTTTAGTTAATAAAATGACAAATAAATGAGACTTTACTATCGTTATTTAAATATTTGCCTGGATAAGTGTTCAGAACTCCCATTAGTATTCCAGAAATCCCTTGAGATATTTGATTGCAATTGTATATATATATATATGCACATACATATACATATATATGCATATGGATATGCATATATATGCATATATACACACACATATACATATATATTTGTGGGATTCAACAGATCATCAAAAACAAGGCTATTTATAATATATGCTGATTTGGAATTTCTTGAAATGTTTTAAGGACTGAAAGTGTTTCGGATAGTATTTTATTCTTCCTCTGAAATGTATAAAAATATTTTATTTTGGGGTGGCTAGGTGGCACAGTGAATAGAGCACCGGCCCTGGAGTCAGGAGAACCTGAGTTCAAATTTGGCCTCAGACACTTAACACAAAAATTAGCCATGTGACTTTGGGCAAGTCACTAAACCCCAATTGCCCTCCAAAAAGCAAAAAGAAAAATTATTTTAATCTCTTTAATTTCTTAAACTTTTAATCTTTTTTAAAATGTACAGATACCACATATGAAACCAATATAATATTCCCTTGTTTCAACTTGCCCAGTTGCTAATATAACTATATTTAAAACATTTACCTTGTGTATCTTAGAAGACTACCTAATATTTTGGGTAATTTGCAGTCTTTTTAAAATTCTTGATCTTGTGTTTTGAAATTTATCTTGCTAAACTAGAATATTAAAAGTGTTTTATGGTATTTTAATACTTGCCACATGTTGATGATTTAATTAATTTTTACAGTTTGAGCTACTTTTTAGGAAAAGGATAAATGAAGTAATGAGATGGTATTGGCTACCTTTTACTAGATAGCGAATAAGAGATTTAAATTTTCTTTCCTGACTCCTTCATCTCCTTTTTCCCCTTTGTCTGTGGGAGATCTTGCATATGATTCCCTGCCTTGGGTCTAGAACTGGATGACTCTGAAGAACAAATTTTTTTTTTGGCAGCATAATGACTAAACTGTATGTGCTGCTCTTCTGTAGCACAGGGGAGGAAAAGGATCAGCAAGAGTCTGCCATCCAGGAATGCTTCCTGGAACTGTGAAGCATAAGAATTTGGTCCTTCTGTTTTGTGGAGAGTGGTACACTCTCCCTGCGTCTCCATCACCCAGTCTTCTTCCCAACATAGTCTTCTTGCTTTTGCCTAGGATTATAAGGAGCTAAGAGAAGGAACCAGAGCCAGTTTATGATAACAGGTAATATGCTTGCAACACAGACTGCTGAGACCAAGAAACGCTCCCTTGCACGTTAAAGTTGGTGTAGGCTTTTGAGGAACTTATTATTAATAATAAATAAGGCAAAAGCTTTGAGTACGTTCAACAAAGATCAATCATGGAGAATATTAAGTTTTGTGTCAAGTAGAAGAAAGATTTTCCATCTAGGGAGAGGTTCCTCAGGTGCTGCTGTTTGAGAAAGACATTGCGCTGACATCATTAAGTCTACTATGCAATCAAACATTGCACAGTTTCCTAAATGAGATCTGTGATGTCTCAAAAGAGTTCAGCCTGAACATCCACACAGTAAAAATCCAAGTGAATGAAGACAAGCACCTAAGTAGCACAGTGGACTCGAATCAAGAAGTCCTGGGTTCAAATTCAGCCTCAGACACTTCTAAGCTGTGTGACCCTGGGCAAGTCAGTTAACTTCTGTCTGCCTCTGTTTCCTCATCTATAAAATGGGGATAATAATAGCACTTACTTCCCAAGGTTGTTGTGAAGATTAAATGAGATAATGATTGAAATACACTTGATACCTGCCACATACTAAGTGTTATATAAATGTAACCTATTGTTATCACTGTTACTTATTGTCCAAACTATGATATGCATTTGGATAAACAATGTAAGAGATTTGGTCCCATCAGTAAATATATCTTAGATAATCAATTTGCTCAATCACATCAACAAACATTTATTGTGTCTTCAATGTGCCTGACACTGGGATGGGTGCTGAGAATAGAAGCCCAAAGAAAGTAATGATTCTTGTTTTTTAATGTGCTTATATTCTTGCAAATGGACAATAAGCTTGACCTCAAATTTAATAGGAGAGAGTCTTCTGGATTGCACATGGGAAAATGCATAGTACTTTTACTAAATATAACCATCTCCCAGAAACCAGATAATACCTTTGTAATACTATATTCTTTAAGTAGTTCTATTTCTGCCATTCATTGTAATACTATAATATTCAAATATTCACAATTGCAAAAAGGAGTGAAGAGATGCATGATGGGCATAAATAAACCAGCATATTATCAAAGAAAACCTAAATACAGGAAGTAATGTTAAAGATAACATCAAAGTATGACCAGAATTGGAAGTGGGCCAATCATGTAGTAAGAAGTAAGAATAAGAGGTAGCCTATACATTGAATGGATACCCCTAAATCAAGAGACTTAGAACTAGACTCCAGTACCACATCACCAACTGCCTATGTTGAATCAGAGGTCTCATAGACAAATTAGATATCTCAAAATCAAAACATCAAAAACAGAACTCATTATCTTTCTCCCCTAAACCTGTTGCACTTGTGAATTTTTCATCAAGAACACCATCATGTTTCCAATAAACTTTTTGCAACTTTTGATCCTCTCACCCTACACTCAGATGCCAAATCTTTCTGTTTTCTATCTCCATGACATCTCTCAGATACATTGTCTTCTCTTTCCTCACAGGACAAACAACAGCAACTGTAATTCAGGCTTTCATATCACCTTTAACCTAGACTCTTGCAGTAGTTTCCTAATTGATCCCCATCTTTGATCTCTCCCTACTCCTATTCATCTTCTACACAAGTGGCAAACTTATTTTCTTAAAGCACAAGTTTCACCATGTTGCCTCCTCACACATACAACTAGATAAATTTTTGTGATTCCTTATTATCTCTAGAATCACATATAAACTTTCTTTGGCATTCAAAGCTAAAATTCACAACTTGGCTCTTTCCTAACTATTTTTCCTGTGTTTCTTATACATTACTCTCCTTCACACACTCTGCAATCTAACCATACTGGCCTACATGCTGTTCTTTTCACGCATTGCTTTATCTCTCTGAACTGGCTTTCTCCCAAGACTGGAATGTCCTCCCTCCCCACCTCCATCTGTTAGAATCCTTGCATTTCTTCAAAAGCTCCCTTTAAATTCTACCTGCCACAGAAGGCCTTTATCGGTTTTCTTCCACCCCTATCCATAGCCTTCCCCTCTAAGGTACATGTCTCCAACGCTTATCACAGTACTTGGCAATAGTAAGCACTAAATAAACTCTTATCGATCGATTTATTGATTGATTGGGTAGACCCCATGGAAGAACATAGAAAAAAAATTGCACAGAATGAGAAAGCACAGATGGGTTGTTAGAGGAAGTAGCCTTTGTACCAAATTAAAATGATCTTTATCTCGGCAGATACACCCAGAAACAGTTATACCAGGACCACCCATTTGCTATTTTATGCCCTAGGCCATACTCTGTTTGAAAGCTATGTGTACTAGATTCAAATGGGATGGAGCAATCCATATGCCTAAAAAGGCTGGGGGGGTAATTCTTTCCCTATATTCCCACTACATTAGTTTACTCTCATAGGGTCTTTTTTATTCTAGTGTGCTGGAATATTCAGCCAATTATTTAAAAGTGGAATAAAAACAACCAAAAATTAATTTTAGTGTAAATTGCATCTTTCTGGCTGGTGGCATTTTCCTTGACATAATTTATTTTCTAGTCCACTGAGCAAATGTCATATTTAACCAATTGTAAAACAAGTTTTACACAGCAGTGGTAATTATTCTATAGTAGGTTTGGCTCATGGGCACAGTACTAATAGCAGCGTTGAGAATTATCTGTTCCAGTTTCCAAATGTCACTTAATGTTGGTAACTCTTTATTCTCTGTGGTAGTTTGGCCTAGTCACTAAATACCAATTAAAACTTTGTCTCCCAGTCCTACTCTCAACACTTGGATAATAACTCATTTATTTAATCTGTTAATACCTCAACAGCATTTGGAAAAGAATCTCCTACATAAATTAATTTATAAACAAATGCACACATAGTAGGACCTTTAAAAAGTTTGTCAAATAGAAATGTATGTCCTTCAAAGAAACATTTAAAATAATAGTACAAGATATCATTTCATTTAAGATTTTCACACTGGTAACTTTTGGTAACATTGCTCCATTTGAAGATTCCTGGTTTCCACCTGGTAGTGGGATTAATCAGCCTACTACATCTGATAGGGGCTATGAAAATGAATAAGACGTGGTCCCTACTTTCAAAGAGCTTACAAGCTAATCAGAGAACCAAGACAGGGACACAAATAACCATAAAACAAATTAGAATGTGATGAGTTCATCAGAGGTGTAAATGGCTGTGAGAATTCTAAAGTTGAGATCATTTGACTTAAAGAACTAAATCAGGACCTGTTTTGTGGATGAAGTAGTACTTGTGCCAAGCCTTGAAGGAAGAGATGGATTTAAGCAAGCAGGGATGAGACAAAAAAAAAAGATGCATTTAAGCACAAGCAATAGGGAACAGTGAGCAAAGGCATGAGAATGGGACTGTTGGTTCTATATCCCCGCTTCTTACCAGAGTGTTTTACACAACTTAAAAAAATTCTGGATTATGAGTTAATCAGAGTAAGGAATTCCTGGTGTGGAAAATCCTTCCCACTGACATAGAACAGTGGTATAAATAGTCTTAGATTGTTGCTTGGAGCACTCAGAGTTTAAATGATTCACCCATGGTCATACAAGGCAGGACTGGGCCACAAGTCTTCCTGACTGAGGCTGGCTTGCACTGTGCACTACAGCCCTGTCTTTCTTCCATGTACATTATCAGTGCTTAAGAACTTAATTGAATTGAGGAGGCAGCATGGTTCATTAAAAAAAATGCTGGATTTATTGTCAGAGAACCCAAGTTTGAATCTAAGCTCTGGGCCAGTCAGTTCAGTTCACTGTGGGCCTCAGGTTCCCCATCTATAAAAACAATGAGGGTGTTGGACCGGAAGGCTTCCAGTTCCCTTCCAGTTCTGATGCTATGAATGCTCTGATACTAGAAATATTCAGTATGGAATTAATTGACCAAAACAGGAAATTAATTACCTTCTCATTTGCACACTCAGCTTCACATGCTGTTCATTGTAATCTTTGGTCTATGTAGTTTCCTCTTTAGACTCTGCTGCTCAGGCATAGGTTTAATCCCTGTATGCACCAGAGTGAAATTCTCTGTCAAAGCTATAGGCTGGGGGTGGCTAGGTGGCACAGTGAATAGAGCACCGGTCCTGGAGTCAGAAGGACCTGAGTTCAAATCTGGTCTCAGGCACTTAACGCTTACTAGCCCTGTGATCTTGGACAAGTCACTTAACCCCAACTGCCCTGCTTTCCCCCCTCCAAAAAAAAAAAGCTACAGGCCAAAGTCAAACTGATCATTCAGTCAGTCAATGAACATTTATTTTTTTAATTTTTATTTATTAAGTTGTTTGTTTTCTTTTAGTTTACAGGATTTAATTCCACAATTCCTTGAATTTCACATTTTGTCCCCCTCCTTCCCCCTCCCCCCCATGGCAGCTTATAGTCAAGTATAGGATCTGTAAATACTTTCACATTATACATTGGTCAGGTTATAAGGACGGATTATATCAGCTGGAATGAGAGATGGTAAAGAGGCCATAAAACCAAATAAGAGAACGAAAACGATCAGGTATTTTGCTTCCACCTGGATATAAACTTAGTTCTTTCTAGTTCTTTCTCTGGATGCACATTTTTCTCTCCATCATGCGTCTTTTGGGATTGACTTATATCACTGCATTGCTGAGAAGAGTCCAGTCTATCAAAGTTGGTCATCACACATATGTTGTGTCTGTAATTGTGTACAAATTTCTCCTGGTTCTACTCTTCTTACTCAGCATCAGTTCTTTTAAGCCTCTCCAGGTAAATATGAAGACTGCCTGCTCCTCGTTTCTTATAGCACAATAGTATTCCATAACATGCATATACCACAACTTGTTCAGCCATTCCCCAATTGATGGGCACCCCCTTAATTTCCAATTCTTTGCCACCACAAAAAGAGCTGCTATAAACATTTTTGTACATATGGGTCTTTCTCCCATTTCCATGATCTCTTTGGGATATAACCCTAGGAGTGGTATTGCTGGATCAAAGGGTATGAAAGTATTTATAGCCCTTTGGGCATAATTCCAGATTGCTCTCCAGAAAGGCTGGATCAGTTCACAACTCCACCAACAATGCATTAGTGTTCCAGTTTGCCCACATCCTCTCCAGCATTTGTCATTTTCCTGTTTTGTCATCTTAGCCAATCTGATTGGTGAGATGTGGTACCTCAGAGTTGTTTTGATTTGCATTTCTCTAATCAATAGTGAATTAGAGCATTTCTTCATGTGCTTATAGATAGCTTTAATTTCTTTCTCTGAAAACTGCCTGTTCATATCCTTTGACCATTTATCAATTGGGGAATGACTTGTATTCTTATAAATTTGACTCAATTCTCTGTATATTTTAGAAATGAGTCCTTTGTCAGAGACATAGGTTGTAAAGATTCTTTCCCAATTTCCCACCTCCCTCTTAATCTTGGTTACATTGGCTTTGTTTGTACAGAAACTTTTCAATTTCATGTAGTCAAAATTATCCATTTTACATTTTATAATGTTCTCTAATTCCTGTTTTGTCATAAAGTCATTCCCTCTCCACAAGTCTGACAGGTAAACTATTCCTTGTTTTAGGAGACTGCTTACAGTATCAACCTTTATACCTAGATCATGAACCCATTTAGACTTGATTTTGGTATATGGTGTTAGATAATGAACTATGCCCAGTTTCTGCCACATTATATTCCAGTTTTCCCAGCAGTTTTTGTCAAATAGTGAGTTCTTATCCCAAAAACCAGGGTCTGGAGGTTTATCAAACAACACATTACTATAGTCATTGACTTCTGAATCTCATGTGCCTAATCTATTCCATTGATCGACTCCTCTATTCCTCAGCCAGTACCAAGTAGTTTTGATGACTGCTGCTTTAGAGTACAGATTGAAATCTGGTAAAGCTAGTCCACCTTCCCTAGCATTTCTTTTCATTAATTCCCTTGATATTCTGGAATGTTTATTCTTCCAAATGAATTTTGTTACTATGTTTTCTAG
Organism: Petaurus breviceps papuanus; assembly: GCF_028583685.1. Lineage (NCBI taxonomy): Eukaryota > Metazoa > Chordata > Mammalia > Diprotodontia > Petauridae > Petaurus > Petaurus breviceps. Next base: position 24,842,175 of record NW_027187351.1, read on the forward strand.
CTCTATAAAGTAGTTTTTTGGTAAATTAATTGGTATGGCACTAAATTCAATGAACATTTATTAAATGCCTACTATGTGCCAGGCACTTTGGGAATACAAAGAAAGGCAAAAATTCCTGCACTCAAGGAGTACACAGTCTAATGAGGGGGAAAAACATGTAAACAACTATGTACAAACAAATTATACACAAGGTTTATATAAGGATGACCAGACATTTCACAAATACCAGGCATGCACAGGAGAATAAGAGCAAATAGTTGTTTTAATGGAACTTGTAGCAATCATGGGAGGGAAACCCCCTCAGAGTATGTGCTTTACTGATGATAGTTCAGGTATCTTCATAAAAGAAAGACAGTACAGGGGCGGCTGGGTGGCACAGTGAATAGAGTACCAGCCCTGGAGTCAGGAGGAGCTGAGTTCAAATCCAGCCTCAGAAACTTAATACAAAACTAGCCATGTAACCTTGGGCAAGTCACTTAACCCCAAATTGCCCTACCTTCCCCCCTCCAAAAAGAAGAAAAAGAAAAGAGAGTACCATTGGTTTAACATTTTATTTCAGATAAAAAGTAATGTAAAGCACCATATTTAACCCTAAATGAAGTTTACTATACATATACATATAGAAGCCAGGTTCCTAACCTTTATGGGCACATATATACATATATGCATATACACATAAACATGCAAGATCAAATAGATTTTAATGGCTAGAGAGAGGATCTCAGCAATAGATGATGATGATAAAGATAGATATATATAAATTGATAGATATGTGATAGATGATAAATTGATGATAAATAAAGAGATATAGATACAGGATTAAATGATTATCAAGCATGCACTATGTGCCAAATATTGTACTATGTTAAACCTAGCAATATAATTATTGGTAAGCAAGACAGCACTTGTATTCAAGAAGCTTATATTCTAACAGGGAAAGACAACACATAAAGGAGAGCATAAAAGGGAAGCTGTCTGTGGCAGAGTGTATTGGCTTGTAATTGGCATGAAGGGCTGGTTCAAATGCCACCAGCCAGAAAGATGCAATTTACACTAAAAGATGTAAAGATGTATAAGATGAAAGCTCAACAATCGGAGCTGGACCCAGGGGCACAGTCCAAGTTTGTGGTAGGAGAGAGATGAGGATGATGGCCAGAGTAAAATAAACGTAGTAAGGAAAGGAACTAATTTAAAGTTCACCTCTGACACATACCAACTGAGTGATGCTGTGTAAATTATACAACATGTCAATGCCCCTGGATAGCTGTCTAACCCTGTGAGTTGCAGAGAAAGGGCTAATCTGCATTGGTAAATAAAGTTTCTCACTTGGAGCTCCCTATAGGGATGAAATAACAGTTCTGGATTGTTTTTTTAAGCATTATATTTAATTAGCAAGAAGATAATGAATGTTGTAATTATGACACATCCTTACACATTTAACCCTTCTCATCTATATCCTTGTACAGTGTAGATAGGATAATATCGACTTTCTGTTTAAAGCTTAGGTCTTTGTGGAGAAGAATAGATGGAAACTGGAAAGACCTACCTATCATAAAATCATTTATCTTATAGCTGGAAGAACCTTAAGAAGTCATATTCTCCAGCTCCTATCTATAGGAAGATAAGGTATTATCCTAATTTTACAGATGACAGAACTGGAGCCTAATGTTACGTAGCCGCCAAGTAGTACAAGTTGCCTGCTTCTCAAGGCAATGATTCCTTCATCATACTTTGATATACAATCTCTGGTGTTGTTTATATATTCTCCTTGATACCCACTCTACCTCTTACTGTCTGTTGAGGATTTTTGTACTGATAGACTAAAGAGGGGCTGGCCATCTGACTGCACACTGTATTTTTAATCAATCTTTTTTTTCCTCCATGAATTATTGGATCTTTTTGAATTATTGGATCTTATTGAGGAGGTTCTATAATATTATAAGACTTGATGCACTCAATGTGATGCATCCCCCAAAAAAGATACACTTAGAGGACCTCATCATGTGTAGGGAAATCCTTCTTCCTTTCAGACTTCCATTGTTGATGGTAGTGCTGTGTATGTGACAGCATGGCAAACAACAAAACAGTCTTCTGGGTGGATTGCTGGTTAGGAAACATGGTCACATCTGAGGCCTGGGTAGACAGTGGGCTAGATAAGTTTTCACTCATTCATTCTAGTCACCAATCAAGAAGACTCAGTCACAGAGTAGGGTGAAGTAGAGGTGTGTCTAAGGATACTATGGTCTGCCATTGAAAATTATTTTCCAAATCTATAAGAATACAATTCGTTCCCCAATTGATAAATGGTCAAAGGATATGAACAGGCAGTTCTCAAAGGAAGAAATTAAAGATATCTACAAGCATATGAAAAATGCTCTAAATCACTATTGATTAGAGAAATGCAAATCAAAACAACTCTGAGGTACCACATCTCACCAGTCAGATTGGCTAAGATGACAAAACAGGAAAATGACATGCTGGAGAGGATGTGGAAAAATTGGAACACTAATGCATTGTTGGTGGAGTTTTGAACTGATTCAACCATTCTGGAGAGCAATCTGGAACTACGCCCAAAGGGCTATAAATATTTTCATACCCTTTGACCCAGTAATACCACTTCTAGGGTTGTATCCCAAAGAGAAAATAGAAGTTGGAGGAAGACCTGTATGCACAAAAATATTTATTGCAGCTCTTTTTGTGGTGTCAAAGAATTGACAATCGGGGAATGGCTAAACAAGTTGTGGTATATAAATGCAATGTAATGCTATTGTGCTATAAGAAATGAGGAGCAGATAAACTTCATATTTACCAGGAGAGATTTATACAAACTGATGCTAAGTGAGAAAAGCAGAACCAGGAGAAATTTGTACACAATTACAAACACAATGTATGTGTGACAGCCAACTTTGATAGACTGGACTCTTCTCAGCAAAGAAAGGTTGTAAGAAAACTCCAAAAGACTCACGATGGAAGGAGATGTCTACATTCAGAGAAAGAACTAGAAAGAACTGGAAAGAACAGAGTTTGAAAGCAGACTGAAGCAAACTACCTGCTCTCTTTCTTTTTCTCCTTTGGTTTTGTTTCCTCTTTCCCATTGTTCATTCCATTGGTTACAATCCTTCCTTACAACCTGACTAATGTCTAATGTGAAAGTATTTGTAGATCCTACACTTAATTGCATGCCTTCATGGGGAGGGGGGAGAGGAGAGGGAGGGGGAGTAAATTTGAAACTCAAGGGATTATGGAACTGAATCTTGTAAACTGAAAGTAAACAAACAAATTAATAAAGACAAAAAAGGGTAAAAAAGCAAATTATTTTCCTGTAGCATGTCAGTTATTTTTTGCAACCAAGACAAACTTTAAGTTTAATTATATTATTAACATTTAAGTCTAGATGATCATCAAAACAACAAATCAAGTCCTGATTTGGAGATTGACAATTCCCAAGGTATAAATATCCTAAGAATTTTTTTTTACTTTTTTATTTAAAGTTCTAAGTCCCAAACTATATCCCTCCTTCGTTTCCTCCCATCCTGAGATGGCAAGCAATCAGATATAGATTATGCATGTGTAATTATGAAAAATTTTCCATATTAGTCATTTTATACAAGAAGACTTGAATAAAAGAAAAAATAAAATAAAGTGAAAAATAGCATGCTTCAGTCAGTATTTAAGCAATATCAATTCTTTCTCTGGAGGTGAATGGTATGCTTCATCATTAGTACTTGGCATTGTCTTGGATATTGCTGAGAATAGCCAAGTCATTCACAGTTCTTCACTGAACAATATTGCTGTAGCTGTGTACAATGTTCTCCTGATTCTGTTCATTTCATTATACATCAGTTCATGTAAGTCTTTCCAGGTTTTTCTGAATTCATCCTGCTTGTTGCTTCTTATAGCACAATAACATTCCATTACAATTACATACCACAGATTATTTAGCCATTCCCCAATTGATGGGCATCCCTTCTATTTCCATTTTTTAGCTACCACAGAAAGAGCCACTATTAATAGTTTTGTACAAATAGGTCTTTTCCCTTTTGTTGGATGTCTTTGAGATATAGATCTAGAAGTTGTATTGCTAGATCAAAGGGTAGCATGTCAGTTCTTGTGCTTTCATGAAAGATAACACCACAACATTTGACAATTATTCTCATAAAGATTTTATAGAGATGAGAAAGTAAGCATATGTTAGTAGTTATTGATATTCTCTTGGTCTCCTTTATTGGCCACTATCACATCTGTGATTTTTCTAGATTCTTTTGATATCTTCCCTTCTTTCATATATCTTGACAGTTAATTCCTCAATGATTCAAAATTGTAATACTCCTGGCATGGATTCTTCACTTTGTACTTAGTCAAACTCAATTATTCTTCCCATCTTTGTCTGCATTAGTGTCATTTTCACTTCTTCTTATAGCATGTTGGGGACATAAATACTGTATTTAGATTCTAAATGTGGTAATTCCACTGTCCTCAATGATGCTATTTTGCTGAAGAAATGTTAAAAGATATGTTCTTTTTTATTTGCTTATTCTTTTTTCATCTGTAAATACTCTTGGGATGATTTTTCTTAGTTGAATATCATACCACGCTTTTTAAAGACTCATTTTCTACTCCACTGCTTTTGGCTGTTTTGTTAGATGGCATTACTCAATAATCTTTTACCTTCCACTCTGTAACATACTTTTATTTTTCAAATTAATTTAGATTCTAAGTTGGTGCTGCCTGTGGCTGTGATGTTCATCCTGCAAAAGAGAACAAGTGTTTACTGGCTGAAGTGGTTTTTTTAATGTTTTAACTTTTTTCTTCACATCAGTTAAGCTTCTGTAATAAATAGTAATAGTACATATAGATATATCTTCCTTTCTTCATTTCCCATTTTGCATCATCATTTCTTCATATGAATAGGTGAGGCTGGAATTATTGTAATTAAAGTTAGTCTTCTTTTCATTCTGCTTTCTTCTAATTTGGTGTTGATTTTAACCTTCACTCTAATTAATCAATAGACTTATTAGGCATCTAATTTAGTAATTACTCCCATATTGGTAAGCAACTGTTTCTTGTTGTTAAGATATAGTCAACTTCATATTTGTATAGCACATGCTCTTAGGTGAAAAACATAACTTCCATTTACACTGATGTCCTTTCCCCAGAGTGTAGCTACTACATCCTCTTAGGGTGCTAGAGATAGCCCCAAGTAGTTGAAAGTTGCTTTACTAGCACTGTAACTCACAAGTCCCCACTGGTGAGCTTTTAGCTCATTATTATCAACTAGTTAGTTAGATTCATGTTTTAGAAAGGGGGCTATATTTAGAGTAAGAACAGTTGGCATAAAATATCCCTCCAGAATTCTGTCACAGTCTCCCACAGTACATATAGAATCCAAGGAAAAGTTGGCTCAAGTTTAGAGAGCATATGTGACAAGGGGGTACCTTGTATTTCCTGGACTTGTTAATTTAATGTGTTTTTGGAGACTTTACTATATCCTCTGCTCTGAACTCCTATTATTAGTTATTGCTAGTCACTAGCTGGAATGGAAATAGCATTTATGTAGTGCTTGCCATGTGCCAGGCATTGTGCTAAGGTCACTACATAGCAGAATATCTGGTTCTCTTCATTAGAAATTGATTTCTAATTGGTGCCAAGAAACTGAGATTTGAATTGTTTCATGGGAATTCGTGGGAATTAGCTATTTTGTTGATGACCTACTGGTTATCAATGAGCTTGAAGGATTGAATAAAAGTTCTGTGTGGGAGTGGAGGGAAGAGTAGAACACAACAACCTAATGAAATTTAGTCAGTCATCTAAATGTTTCTAAATACATGAGTCTTTATCATACAGTATTTGAAAATTATATTAAAATTTCCCATCGCATCAGGAAACTTTGATGTCCATCAGAATCATAGCTCCTTTACCATTTAAAATATGTTTCTTCTAGGTACAATCTAGAATCTCCAATCACCAGATTAGATATCTTGTCTTTGCTTCATGAAGGAAACTCTATAATTTAGATTTCTCAAACTTATGTGTTTTCTTTTCATTAGAATTTCCAACCACATTCTGTCATGAGGGGTTCATTTCTTTCATTAGTTTCCCACCACAGTCATTTATAAATGAGTGGGATTTCAGTAATGTAGCATATCCATTAAAGATAGGAAGGAAAATTTGGCCCCTGTAGCTTTGGCATAGAATCATGAAATATCTCCAAGTAGAGGGAAGGTTTCCTAGTGAAGAATATGAATTCTTGATTTTGGCTTGATCATGCCAACCAGAAGTATATAAACTGTCCTTTCTTTTTTGTAATCATGGTGTTACCATGCATCAATGCATATAAGCACATCCTTTTAATTCTTTTTTTTAATCACAAAGTCTTTCATTTGAGCTAGGCCAGTCGGCTGACATACTGCTCATTAATCATACACATTAACTTGAGTAGTTAAGGCTTTAAAATTCGACTTACCCTTCTCTCCACAGGGACTAGTTCCTGTTTTCAAAATGTGATGACATACGCTTCAGACACTACTAATTAGACCTCTCCCTTGAAAATTTATCCTGACATGTTTCAAGAACATTTTTTTTCTCTTGAGTACAAGTTCATTAAATTATTAATTTCCTTTTATATGCCTTGTAGGATTCCCTGTATAATACAGTTTGCTTATATCTTAAACATTTATTAATCATGTACTTTAAGATAAATATTGAAGTTAATCAGCATAATTGTTTGAACGATTCCTCTTTCAATTAAAAAAAATTAGGAACAGGTGGACATTAGAGCGCAGTAGGTATTATGTTCGTAGACATCAACAAATAAATGTAGTTTAATAAATATGATGGACATGTGAATAAGGGGACTGTTTAGACAGTAAAGACTTCATTATATTCAATAATGGAGAGAACCAATAGCACAGACAGTCCAAAAGGGATATTCCCAAATGAGTTCTACTGAATTTTCAAATGTACTATTTATCATGAATTTTGCAACTACTTTACCTTCCAAAACGTGCTAAACTTTGGCTAGCATTTAAGTTGGCTTGCATTCTCTGAATGCACTCCAATTGAAAGTAGGAATCTATTGAAAGTAGGAACAGAGTACTTCCAAACATACTAGAAGAAAAGCTAAGTATTTTAAAACTCATACAAAAAAATCTGGAGAAAATATAATGGATACGGAGATAGTAGGGAGTGGATTTCAGGTCAGAGATCATCCAGCAAAGATTAGAAAAGAAAGAATGGTGATTTCCTGTTCAGAGACACTGAAGTAGAAACTTGTCAACCTGATAGCAGCAATGAAAGGTCCTATTGTCTTATCAAAATAGATGACACTTACCCAGTTATGGTCATTTATGTGGACAAAAATAATTTTACCAGAAGGAACATAAAAATATTGCTAAAGATTTTTGTCTTGATCAGGAACCTGAATTCCATAGGAGCCAAGATTGTTTTCCTTTCTCTTCTCTTTGAAGACAAGGGGCACAAAAGAGAACAATTGGTTTGGAAAATAACAACTGGCTAAAAAAATATGGTGTCTGAAAATGGGATTTTGATTTCTGGATCACAGCTTAAAATATGGTGACAGATTCCTGCCTAGATATGGAGTACACCAAACAAAGGCTGATATGAATATCCTTGCTAGATATCTTGCAAATCTAGTCAAAAGGGCTTTAAACTAAAACAGATAAAAAAGAAGACTGCACATGTATATCTCTTAAGTTAGATACCATATACAGTAGCTAAAAAGAAGGAAAAAGAATAGCAGTTGAGACACCCATAAGTTCACAATATCTGAAGGGCCCTTGTGGGGGAAAGTTATTAAACTTTTTGTTCCTTTGGCCCCAGAAGGCAAACCTAGGAGTAACAACTGTGCATAGAGGACAATTTAATATCAGGAAAAAACTTTCTGCCAATTAGATCTTGTGTTTGTCCTTCATTTTCGAAGAAGACCAGGGCATCAGGGAAATGATGATATGACTTACTGTTGACTTTGATTTGAGTGAGGGAGGACTGTGCAAGTACACCAGCCTCATTTTCTCCTCCAGAGCCATCTGGATGCAGTGACTAGATATTCATCAGAATGATTGGAGATCTAACCAAATGTGGAATGAGATGCCTTGAGGAGTTGTGGGTTGTCCCTCCTTGGAAGTCTTTAAGCAATGACTGAATGATGATCACTTGTTGGCTACATTATAGTGAGGATAATTTTGTGTATGGTTTAGATGAGAGGGCCACTTAGGTTTCTTCCTCTATCTCTCAAACTCTGTGATTCTGATTTAATTCCCAACCTTAGAAGCTTTGGCAGTAGTAAAAAGAGCATGCTTTGATAAGAGTTTCTGCCTTTGGTGAATATCATTAGGAAGGGGCAAAAAGAAATCATGAAAAAGAAGCTGAAGAGTAGTTTATAGTGGAAGTTTCAAAATTGATATTGGGGGGATTTCCAAATAGTTTTGGATGATAGTGCAATTTATTGAAAAGAATCAAATCTTTCTGAAATATCATTTGTTGGACTTGGATTCCAAAGACTTTGGTTCCAATCTTTTTTTTTTTATCTTGGGAAAGTCATTTAATCTCACTGAGCTTCAGTTTTCTCATCTGTGATGTAGGAATATAAATATTTATACAACCTGCCTGACAGAAATATTGTGAGAAAAGTATTTTGAAAACTGCCAAGCACCATATAACTCTTAGAATTAAATTAAGGAAGATATTATCATTTCTTTTTCATCCACTTTTAACAAATCCTGATTTCTAGCTATACTAAATTGAAAAATGTATTAATTTCCCTAATGAGATGATAAGAGCGAATGAATATTAAGTTTACATAGAACTAATGCTTATTTTTGAGTTGTAAAGGAAATCCATTGGGCTGCTTCTAGAATCCAGTTAGTTCATACATCTTGTCAGCTCCAAAACTGAAATATTCATCTTATCTCTTTTTTCTCTCTTCCATTGTCATGACCCTCATATGGTCCATGATTACCAACCACCTGGACTAATGCAGTAACCTCTTCACAAGTCTTTCCACTCTCATTTTCTCCCCCTTTTAATCCATCCTGTAAGATCTTGTCAGAATAATTTATAGAACTCTTTAATTTTTCATTTTTGTACCCCCAGTGCCAAGAAGAATGTCTGGCATGTAGCAGGTAGTTAACAAATGTTGGTGGAATTGAATTTAGTTGATATATTTATTCGTCTGACTCTTACAAGGATGAGAAATTGGTTTGCTATATAGGATACTTGGCCTTATGTCTGAGGCATTAATATTATTATCATATTTTTAAAAATATATAATATAGAATAAAATGGGGTTAATGGCATGATGAGGGGTAGAAGGTGGCACAATGTGTAAAGGACTGGGATTGAAGTCGGGAAGACCTAAACTCAAATATGGCTTCACACACATATTAGCTGTGTAACCTTGGGCAAGTCACTTAACCCTGTTTCCTGAGTTTCTTCATCTATAAAATGAGCTGGAGAAGGAAAGGGCAAACTCCTCCAGTATCTTTGCCAAAGAAAACCCCAAATGGGATTATGAAGAATCAGACACAACTAAACAACAACAATGGTGTGATTACTAATGTTTTCTGTAAAAAGAAAAAAAACAAACATTCCACTCCCTTTTTTATACCATTGCTTTCCAAAGATGCTTTTACCAGCTTCTTTACACCAGACACATACTAAGGGAGGGAAGGAAAGGGGGGGGGGAAAGATTTTCAACTCCCAAGGTATTTTGTAATGTTTTCTTGTGAAATTAACTCCTCATTCACAGATGGTGGTGCCAATATATTTTCTTGATACCTTGTTTAGTCTGAGCTGATGCACAAGTGTACACACACATACATACACACACATGCACATGAAGAATCACTTAAGAACAGTAAAGTATTTGAAAAGAGTCAGCTGTTTTGGTGAAACCTAGTCATTTTAGAAAGACTACTCAAGCAGGCGTATCATTTTACCAGTTTTGATCTTGAATATCAAGCTTCATTTAAGTCAATTGTTACTCCAACTTTATCTTCATCATTATCATAATAAAAAAAAAAACATCTTTGCCAGCTCAGCAAGTCATCTGTTATTGGCAGTCTTCACTTCTCCAAGCTCTTAGAATTTTGATGGCCAGAAGCTGCCTACTTAACTTGGGGTTTACTAGCTAGATTTCTTCCTTCCTTCCTTCCTTCCTTCCTTCCTTCCTTCCTTCCTTCCTTCCTTCCTTCCTTCCTTCCTTC
>NW_027187351.1:24852407-24943066 GCF_028583685.1 Petaurus breviceps papuanus
TTCCTTCCTTCCTTCCTTCCTTCCTTCCTTCCTTCCTTCCTTCCTTCCTTCCTTCCTTCCTTCCTTCCTTCCTTCTTTCTTTCTTTCTTTCTTTCTTTCTTTCTTTCTTTCTTTCTTTCTTTCTCTCTTTCTTTCTTTCTTTCTTTCTTTCTTTCTTTTTCTCTCTTTCTCTCTTTCTTTCCTTCTTTCTTCTTTCACAAAACCTTAAACCCAGTTCACTCTGAAGCTCATAGATTGGACCACAATAGGTTCCTGCCCAAGCTCCACTTGATGGCTGTATTTTGGATCCTCCAAATGAAATGTCAATGTCAATGGTACCTATTTCTCTTTGGAACAGCAACCCCGAGGGTCTTCCCCTCCCAGCTTGATTTTTTTTCTTGCTTTCTAATTAAAGGGGTCATCCGTTGACTCACTTCTTAAAGAGGCCTGTTCACTGAATGGGTATTACCTCACTCTGAGTACCTGAAAAGGCCTTAGCCTAAAAGGACCAGGGTCTCCCACTGCATCCTAGGTCATCTCCAGTCATCCTGATGAATATCTGGTCACTGGATCCAGATGGCTTTGGAGGAGAAGGTGAGGCTGGTGACCTTGCAGAGCCTTCCTCACTCAAATAAAAGTCAACTGCAAGTCATGTCACCATTTCTCTGATGCCATGGTCCTCTTCAAAAACAAAGGACAAACACAACAACAACAATCTGAGAGAATACTGAATGCTTATGGATCAAGTTTCCAATTTAAGACACAAGGATTAGTGTGCTACAAGTCATCCTGTGAAGATTAGGTTATTTTTACTGTTGAAATGTCTTTGCTGTTATTTATTTACATAGCCTTTTTTGTTCTTTTGGACTAATTGTATCATCCTTTCATGACTTTTTAACTGTGTCTACATAGGCAAAGTGAATTAGAGAGTTAAGATAATTAGATAATTTGAGCAAAACCACACTATTGAGGAAAAAACCTGTGTTGGTTTTGTTTTCAGTCTTAGATGAAATTATACAAATTGATAATCTATATGATTCAAACTCTCTTCAATGACTCATCCTCACTTCACTCATGTAAACATAAACAAAAGCCAATAGCTGTATTAGAAAATCTTTGATATCTTCACTATCCACAAAGAAGTGAAGTATTACATTTTCCCACCTCCATTATTTGTTAGACTCCCAAAAGTTTGTCAGGTTTCAGTACTGGAATATCAGTGATATATAAATTAATTCTTTATTACCACTCTCCCCCAACCCCACAATAATGGAGAATAGTGGTACAGATAATACAAACCATGAGATAATCCATAACTTATTTTAATTGGGTTTTTTTTGGCCATGTGCCACATAAGATTTTTTTTATTATAGCAAATTTACATATGGAATAATGTTTTGCTTGGCTAGTAGTAAAATTTGGGGGTCTGCATAATTAATAACAAGTAGTAACAATGGAAGGAGTCCCATGAAGAGTTCTAGAAAGGAAGCCAACATTTTAAGGATTGCAAAGCATTTTTCACAAATTGGCTTATTTGATCTTGATAGCAAGAATATTAGGTAGCATTAACATAATTCTTTAAGAAATGCCAAATGCTTTATAAATGTTATCTTATTTAATCTTTCCAATAATCCTATGAAGTAGGTATTATTGTTATTCTCATTTTACAAATAAAGAAAGTGTGGTTCAAATAGATTAAGTGATTGCCCAGGATCACACAGGTAGTGTCTCAGGCAAAATTTGAACTCAAGTCCTTTTTTAAATTTATTTTTATTTTCAATAAGCAAGCATTCATTTTTCCCCTTCTTGCCTACCCTCTCTCCTCCAACTTAGAAGAAAAAAAAGAAAAATAAAACTTTGATCAGTCATCCATGCATTAGGTCAATAATTGGTAATTGATTATCATTTTAGGAAGTTCACATTTACCATGTAATTTTTTAAAACGTTTAAAATATTATTTAAATATTCCATTAATATTTTCTAGCAAAAACATTTTTTCCTAAGTCCAAACATGATCATGTTAAAAATCAGAGCCTAGTTCTCTTACTTAGGAAGCCCTATTGTTTTGGGATAGGTAAAAAGTGATCTTGGCAGGATATGGAAAGACTAAAGGATTGTATTGTTTAGAATTGTTCATTTAGCCCTTTCTAAACACTTAATCAAAGTTTTCCATCAAACTTAATAGCCATATATCTATATTATAGTCTGATAATCTCCAAATCCATTATAGGGAAAATAAAGGTTGTCATGACTACTACATACAAAGTTAGGCCAACAGAATATAATTAATATATTAGAACATTTCTAAGCTTCCCAGTACTTACCTTAGATTGTAAATATATACATGTATATATATATATAATATTCTAATCCCCATGAAAGTGTTATAGATTAACATACTTATCAAAATGCTACAAAAGTTTTACTTTCATCCATTCTGAGATACAAGTAATTCCTAATTAATAAACATCTGATTTATAATGCATCTCATCTACAAATGACTACCCAGGAATTGATTCAGCAAATTGAGCATAGGAATTTCTCCTCCCTTCCAGGTTTTTTTTTTTTGTTTTGAGGTTGTTTTTTTTTTTTGCTTTTTGGAGGGAGGATGGCAGGGCAATTGGGGTGCTTTATTCACAGCACCACCTAGCCACCCCCCCTTCCAGCTTTTTAAAGGGCATTTCTCTCCCTCTTTTCAAATTCCTTTCTCCATCTCTGTTCCAGATCATACCACTGCCTATATTTCACTTTGAATAACTCTAGTCCTCGCTTCTCACCTCATTCCTATCCTACTCAAGGGTGCTTACAGTGGCAAAAATGTCAATGGTAAATGAGAAAGAGAAAAATAAGGGAATGATTCAAAAATTCAATTCATCAAACACTTTTTAGGTACCTACTGTGTGCAAAGCACTATGCTCCATACTGGGTCTGTTAGAGAATTTAAACATTGGTCCTTGCGCTCGTAAATCAGTCAGTCTAGTAGAAGAAAATAGTGATTACAATAGGGCCCTATAATTGTAGCAGAAAAAGAATTGACTTTGAAATGAGAGAAGTTCAATGTGAACTCTGTCCCTGCTCCTTACTACCTTGACTTTGGTCCTTAGCTTTCTTATTTGCAAAATGAGGAAGGTATATTAGATAATTTCTAAAATTTTTTCCAACCTTTTCTCTCAAGTGAAGATTAGTGCATTTAAGATGAAGATCAAATTGCCCTGTATTTTCCAAGATGGGGATTGACCAGGAGAATCTAGTAAGACTTTATGAAGGAGATGCCATTTGAATCAAGTTTTAGAGAATAAACAGAAAACCATCTGGCATTTGTGGGAAGGAGTAATGTTGGGCAACAAGGCTTGGCCTTGGTGGGCTGTTGACTTTAGCTTACTGTACCTCAAACACAACGTTCCATCTTCCAATTTGGGGAATTTTCCCTGGCTGTCCCCCATACCTAGAACTCTCCCTCAACATTTTGACGTCCTTCAAGTGTCAGCGAAAGTCCCATATTCTGCAAGAAGTCTTTCCTACTCCCCCTTATTCTTAGTGTTTTCTCTCTGAGATTATCTCCAATTGATCCTGTAGATTTCTAGTTTGTATAAAGTTGTTGGCATGTTGTTTCCTTCATGACACTATGAACTTCCTAAGAGCTAGGACTTTAAATTATTTTTTTCCTTTTGTCTGTTTATTTTTCCTTTCTTTATATCCCTAGTGTTTAGTAAAGTGCTGACATTCAGTTGATGCTTAACAAATGCTTACTGGATTGACTATCATTTCAATATCTCTTATCTATACCTACCTCCAGGTTCATGAAAGATCATATATATAAGACACTGATGGCATATTTGGGGGACAGAAAGTAGTTCAGCTTTGAGCATGTGTATGGCAAAAGTGGAGCAGTTTGACAGCACACTAGGTAGTGCACGAGTCCTGGAGTCAGGAGGAACTGAGTTCAAATATGACCTCAGACACTATCTGCATGACCTTGGGCAAGTTACTTAATGCAGAGAAAGAAAGGAAGAAAGAAAGAAAGAGAGAAATAAAAAGAGAAAGAGAGAAAGAAAGAGAGAGAGAAAGAGAGAGAGGAAGAGAGGAAGGAAGGAAGGAAGGAAGGAAGGAAGGAAGGAAGGAAGGAAGGAAGGAAGGAAGGAAGGAAGGAAGGAAGGAAAAAGTAAAGATAAAGAAAAGAAAATGGCATGAAACAATATTAGAAAGGTAGATTGTGGGGATGGGGGGGAAAAGGAGTCAAACTTAACTCAGTAGGCATTAGGAAGCCACTGATGGTTTTGAAGGAGCAATGTCTTTAGAGGTATACTATGCTCTAAATCACTATTGATTAGAGAAATGCAAAAAAAAAAAAAAAACTTTGAAGTACCACCTCACTCCAGATTGACTAAAATGACAGAAAATAAAAATGAGAAATTTTGATGGGGATATGGGGAAATTGGGACAGTAAAGCACTGTTGTTGGAGTTGTGAATGGATCCAACCATTCCGGAGAGCAATTTGGAACTACACCCAAAAGGCTATGAAACTGGACATAACCTTTGACTCAGCAATACAACTACTATATCTGTATACCAAAGAGATTTTCTTCAAAAAGGGGAAGAATCTACATGCACAAAAATATTTATAGTTCTTTTGTGGTGGCAAAGAATTGGAAATTTAAGGCATGCCCATCAGTTGGTGAATGGATAAACAAGTTGTGGTAGGGGTGGCTAGGTTGCACAGTTAATAGAGTACCAGCCCTGGAGTCAGGAGAACCTGAGTTCAAATCCAGCCTCAGACACTTATCACATAAACTAGTCATGTGACCTTGGGAAAGTCACTGAACCCCAATAGCCCTGCCCTCTCCCCTCCAAAAAATAGTAAAATAAAATAAACAAGTTGTGGTGTTTGATTGTGATGGGATACTATCATGCTATAAAAATGATGAGCAAGATGATTTCAGAAAAATCTGAAAAGTAGTGATTTTTTGTGAATGTGAAGTGAGTAGAACCAGGAGAACTGATGTGAAGTGAGTAGAACCAGGAGAACAATGCACACAGTAGCAGCAATATTGTATGATGATCAACAGTGAATGACTTACCTATTCTTGGCAATACAATGAGACAAGATCATTCCAAAGGACTTGAGATGAAAAATGCTGCCTTCTTCCTGAGAAAGAGCTCATGGAATTTGAATGCAATCTAAGCATACTTTTTACTTTCTTTATTTTTCTCATTTTTTAAAATCTGTGTGTTATTTCACAACATGACTAATATGGAAATGTGTTTTACATGAATGCACATGTATAACCAATATCAAAATTCTTGCCTCCTAACTGAGAGAGCAGGGGACTGAGGGAAGGAGGGAGAGAATTTGGAATTCAAAAGTCTGAATTAATATTAAATGTTAAAAATTGTTAAAAAATTAAAATGTTAAGAAGTGTTTTGACACGTAATTGGAATATATATACATATATATGTGTGTGTATGTGTGTGTATACATACATACTTATATAAAATAGAGGAAAGGCAGGGATAGAAGGCAACCATTTTAACTACCTCATGCTTCCCATTTTTACTAAAAAACAAACAAAAAACCTTAGGCTATTCCCCGAAGTCTGCATTCTTACTTCAAAGATGAGAGGATATAGCTGCAAGGCTTCATTCTGTTCTACCATGGGGCAGGGAAGGAAAGAAACTGGCCAGAAGCAGTCAATGCTTACATTCCAAAGGGAATTCAATTCAATGTAGTTTTAGGCATTGTATCATACAGCAGGGGTACTAGGACAAAAATGTAACTCACCCTCAGTCAATAATAGTCCCTTCCCTCAAGGAGCTTACATGCCATTGGGAGGTCTAACAGGACACATACTGGGACACAGAAAATTTGTGCAAAGTAGATACAAAGACTTTTGGGTGGGGGCTTGTAACTAGTAACTGGGGGCTGCCAGGGATAATTAAGATAGTTTTCCTATGGTGGCATTGCGGTTGATATTTAAAAGAAAGGAGGGATTTTATAAAGCAGAGTGGAGAAGGAACCATATTCCAGGGATAGGAAAAAGCTTGTGCAAAGGCACAGAGACAGGAAATGGAATGCCATGCATGGGCAGCAAGTGCAGTCTGGCAGGAACATAGAGTGAATGTAAAGGGGACAGTAACTTAAGCCAAAGGGTGACAGGTTTTATAGAGCCTGATCGTGCTATTGGAGGTATACAAGATGTACACAAGTAAAGAAATTCAAAATATAATGCAAAGAGAAAGAGAGAGATAGAAATAGAGTGTGTGTGGGAGAGAGATAGAGATTGAGTGACAAGAGAAGAGAGGAGAGTGAGAAAGGGGGGAAGGGGAGAGAGAGAGAGAGAGAGAGAGAGAGAGAGAGAGAGAGAGAGAGAGAATTCATAAGTAGTAGTTGGCTAATGACTGGACTTAAGAAAAGCCTCATATAGGAAGTCATTCCTGAAAGTAGGGATTCTTTGAGAAAAGTAGCAAACCTTTAGAGCCTTTAGAAAAGACAGAGTGTGACGAAAAGAAAGGGTATGGAGAAACATTGCCTCATTCCCTCACAGTTCTTCCCTATCCCCAACCTTACCCCAGCACTTGCTTCCTCTACTTTCTTCTCCCCTTACCAATGGAACCTCTCCCTGAAGTCATGAAGTGTATCGCCAGAGGTTTGAAGCTAGGGAAGGTCACATATAGTTATTGCCTAGGGGTAAAATGATGGGAAATTCTCCAACCTCACTGGAAAGCTGCAGTAGGACATGTGTTACAACCAACATACAAACACATTTTCCCATAGGAACACTACTTAAAGTGGTGATTTGCTTCACGGTGAATATTGTTAATGCAGTCCTATACTTCAGATACAGTATAGATTAAATAGGATTTGAGACTGTCCTGAATTCCTAATAGCATTGTTTCTATGAGAAAAGGCATCCAAGTGTCAAACAACCAACATACAAATTACCTCTGGGAACACAGCTTGTTCATAAATCAGAGGCTGCCTCTAATTTCATACATAAAGCTCAAATAAACATTTTCATATTATGTACAGCACATCAAATAAAACAAAAAAACTCCTACAAAATAAACATTATTTTGATCATTTGAATCCACTTGTATTGCAATGTTTAAATGCCCAGGAATGATAATTTAATTTTGAAGATAAGTACATTCAGTCATAACTAACAATTCTTGCACCTGGTTTGGGGATAGAGGTGTGACCCCAGGAGGCAGAGGGGAGGAAGTTGTCCTCAGAGTACCACAAGTTTTCAATGCTGTTCTTTCTGGATGGTGAGGGTGGGGGGGAATGTGAGGAGAGGAATCTTGCTTTGGGAACTTACTGAAAACACTGAGAGTGGGATGAGCCAGAGAAGTAAGAAGATACACATAAACACGCATGCACACACATCACTACACACTATTTGTAAAAGAGACTTAAGGGATTGTTTTTACCATTTATAGTACATAGATTTATTTATAGTATTTAGTTACCACTAAAGTGATAATTCAAGACAATGATATGTATCATTTGATTTGGATACCTGGTAGTGCAAATGCTGACTTGTGAATGCTTTATTTCTCTGTGTCTTATGAAACATGGACCACAGTCACTCTGACATTTGATTAATTTTTAAAATGATCACCGTGGTAAAATTAGATGAATGATCTGCCTAATTTTTACCCCTTTCCTCCCAAATCAGTGTAGATGCCTGCTTTGGAGTAAAGATAAAGAGAAGTTGGACCTTTAATTTGAACTTACCAAACCCAAATAGTGACTTCTTTCCTGCAGAACGAGTAAATCACATCCTCAGCTGTCATTGATTTCGCCTCTAAGCTTTGTGTGTTTGTGAATTAATAAATTATAGTACTTTCTCATGCTAAATAAAGTTTTATCATTGATTAGGCCCCACGGGGGACTAATTGCTTTTTGTTTACAAAAAGAGCCAATATATTGAGTTTTAGGAAATGTGCAACCTCAGACACCATAATGGATTTTATTTGTGGGTCTAGTTTTAAGGATTCCTAATATTGAAATGTGTACTCATTCTAATGCTTGTTTACACCTTCTGCCCAGCAGAACAGCTCCTAGGACTAGAATTATATGAAACCATAGCTAATCTTCTCCCTCTACATATTGAAACTGCATAAAATAATTACTGTAGTCATGAGCCAGGAATAACAGTAAAATAGCTAGCATTTCTATGGTCCCCTAAGGTTTCTAAGGAACTTTACATTTATTATCTTATTTCATCTTCACAACAACCCTGGGATGTGGGTGCTTTTATTAAATCCATTTTAGAGAAGGGGAAAATAAGCAGAGGTTAAGTGACTTGCCCAAGGTCATACATATAATTAGTATCTGAAGTTGGAGTTCAACTCAAGTCTTTTTGCTGCTAGGTTCAGCCTTCTAGATGACAAGAAAGCCAATCTTCCATAAAAGTCTTAGCCTCATATCATCACTTTCATATTGGTGACATAAGGTTCTAAATGCTAAAGGCTAGTTCTTCATAATGATGCTAAGCAGTAACTTTGCATCATATTATTTTTTATCAGCAACCTCCACCCTCCCTGCTGCAGCTTAAAGGTATCTGCAAGATGACCTAATAATAAATGCCATTGTATCGGATAGTGCTATCATTTGGAACAACAGTGACTGTGTTGATCATCCTAACCCAACAATGACAGTGGCACATTGTATATTAACCAACTTCTTTTTAAATCTCAGATTATTTTCAGCTATATAGCAGTATAGGATGCCTTTCCTTAGTAGTGACTGTTAAACTGTAACAAGATCTACCAATCTTGGGGTGGCTAGGTGGCGCAGTGAGTAAGAGCTCCAGCCCCGGCGTTGGGAGGACCCGGGATCAGTTCCAGCCTCAGATACTTAACACCCACACCCACACACACACACAAAACTGGCCATGTAACCTTGAGCAAGTTACTTAGCCCCAATTGCTTTAAAAAAAAAAAAAGATCTCCCAATCTTCTTTGCAGAAGTAGGAGATGATATATTAACTGTCAAACTCAGCTCATGTTTTGATTAGTGGGAAATAACTATTTATATAGCACCTACTATATGCCAGCACTGTTCTAAACACTCTATAAATATCATCTCATTTGATCCTCATGACCGTGGGACTTAGGTGCTATTATTATCCTCACTGTACAGTTAAGGAAACTAAGGTAGATGAAGATTAAGTGATTTGCCCAAGATCATACTGAAAGTGTCTGATGATTGATTTGAATTCTGCTTTTCCTGACTCCAAGTTCAGTACTCTGTCCACTGTGACTAAATATCTAAAAAAGATAGACCTTATCTTTGGTTTGACTCTAATAAGATGAAATTTAATACAGGAAATTTTTCATATTTTTATCTATGTCACTAATGCAAGATTGCAAGTCATGGTTTGAAAGCAGTCTGCCTGAAGAAAATCTTGTAGTTTTAGTGGACTACAAGATCAAAACAAGTCAACCATATTTTATGGCAGCCAGAAAGAGAAGATGATCTTGGCCTGAATGAAGAAGCAGAGATTCTGAGAATAAGATTTTAGCCCTGGAGTACTTTTTGTCAGACCACATCTGTGGTACCGTGTTCCGTTCCAAGCATTGCATTTCAGAATTGACATTGGTAAACTGAAAAGAATCCATCAGAGGGCAGATAGAGTGGTAAAGGGTTTCAAGCCCATGGTAAATGAGGATTTGTTGAAGGACCTAGCCATGTGTAGACTGGGAAAGAGATAATATAGGAAGACATGACCACTGTCTTCACATATTCCAAAGGTTGTCTTCTGGAAGAGGGATAAAGTAGGATTTAAAAGAGGTGATTTTAGGCAGAATATAAGGAAAATCTTTCAAACAATTAAAATTACCCCAAAGTAGACCAGGTTGCCTTCATAGGTGGCAGTTCCCCATCATTGGAGATTTTTAAGAAGGAATGGGTTTGGGGCGGCCAGGTAGCACAGTGAGTAAGAGCATCGGCTCCAGTGTCGGGATGACCTGGATCGAATCCTGGGCTCAGACACTTGGCACCCACCCAGAAACACCTGGCCGTGTAACCTTGAGCAAGTTACTTAACCCCGATTGCTTTAAAAAAAAAAAAAAGAAGGAATGGGTTATCTGTTGTAGTAGGGTTTCTTTGGGAGGCATAGGATGATCCATAGCCCAAAAGGTTCCTTTCTACTTTGACATTTCATAACTTCCTGGTTCTGTGAACCAAATCAGTTAACAGATAACTTTAGAAAGGGGAGAAAAAAGAAATTCACATGATAACTTTGTTGTCTGTTTGGAGGGACTAGCGAGTTGTACAAGGTAGATTTGCAGTTTCATGTGTAATCATTTTTTATGGGACTGCTTTTTTATGGGAATGCTTGCCTTGTTCTGTAAATTGAAAATAAAATAATTTTTTAAATAAAAAGACCAACATGCAAAGAACAGACACTTCAGCTCACAAATGAATAGCTGAAAATAATCTGAGGTTTTTTTTAAGTTGATTAATATACAGTATGCCACTGTGATTGTTTAATGGGTTAGGATGATCAACACAGTCACTGTTGAGTTCCAAATGATAGCACTATCAGATGCAATGAAATTTATTATTAGGTCATCTTGCAGATACCTTTAAACAGCAGCAGGGAGAGTGGAGGGTGCAAATAAAAATATGATGCAAAGATATTGCTTAGCATCATTATGAAGAACTAGCCTGTGGCATTTAGAACTAATTGATGGTATAATCAGTCACATAGCGTTGTGTAGATTTAGAAGGATTTTGATCTTGGTTAACTTATGCTGTCACAAACCTGTTTGAAAAACGTTCTTATCTTAAACAAACCAGAACTGTAACATTTGTGATTTGCATTTCTCTTTTTTGTTTAAAGGGAAGGCGAGGCAAAACAGGGCCCCCTGGAAAACCAGGACCGCCAGGACCTCCTGTAAGTAAATAAGGATGGTGACTTTTTTTCTCAGTGATGGCTGTGGCTTTAAATTATGTTTTGTTTGTTTTCAGTGTTTTAATTTTTATCTACCCTTAACTTCAATACTCTAGACACATACACATGTACCTAGTAACCCCAGAAAATACTTCCTCCTTCCTTTTCAGAAGTGTTGGATTCAGACCCAAGTTGCTAATACTCATGAGTACCACCCATAATGCAGCTGCTCAGTTGTTCCACACAGACTCTGTGTAGGGAGTGGTGATTTGGGGGGAGGGGAGGGTACAACCTGTACTTCCTGCACTCCAAAAGCATCCTCTATGTCAAAAGTCTGCTGCCTCCTGGACATAACTATTTCAGGATTCCAAAGGGATAGACCCTAGCTCTGTTCCTGTTGGATTCCGCTTTTGCCACAGTCTTAAATTACTCCCCTGTGATAAATAAAGACATTGTCTGTTCTGTATGACTGTTGTCTATGTTCTCTCATATATTTGACATGGGAAGTTCACCCACTGTAGTGGAGTCCTTCCTCACTATTTCCTGACATCCAGAGAATATCACTGGAACCCTCTAGCTGTCTGTCATCCTTTGCCCTTGCCTATCCTCTGTTCCCATCATTCATTCCCATGATGGCATCATCTCCTCAGGAGTCTTTAAGATCTTCTGGTAAAAATATGAGCTTCCTGAGAGCAGGGACCATTATCTCTTTTTTTTGTATCCCTAGTGTTTAGTAGGCATTTTGAATACTTGTTGAATTTAATAGACCACAGAGAGGCTATTGAATGCCTAAAACTTCAGATCTGGAAATGATCACATAGATAATGTCACTGAAGAGGAAGAAAAAGGAATAAGCATTTAGATAACACCTATTATGTTCTGTGTACTGTACTAAGCACTTTACAAATGTTTTCTCTCCTGAAATTTATGGATTAGGAAATGGAGGCATATCTAATAGAATAGGAAACTGAGGCACAGAGAGGTTATGACCAGTGTCACACATAGTTAATTAGTGACAGAAATGGGATTGGAGCCCATGTCTGACTTGCAGCCCAGTCACTCATTCTAATACACTGAATAGGCCACTAAGCTTACTACCCAAAGGGCCACTTAGATTTTGTACAAATGCACTAAGTGAACAGGATAAGTCACAGCTGATCCATTTATTTCTACCACTCTGTCCATCCAAGCGGATTTCCACTTTATTGATTTGACTGTGGCAATTAGCCCGAAAAGAATGGATTGAGCATCCTGGGATGCAGTCTTTCAGAGACTCTGCATTGTTGGCTTTTATCACAATTTTTTTGGCAAGATGAAGAACATGAATTGGAATTGCCAATTATTGTCTGGTGTTTTAAAGGAGAGAAGCTATTGCATGCTAACAGGGCAGATTAGACCTTCACATAGTTTACCAAATTCATGAGGTTGTGTTTAAGAGAGGATAATGATTGTCTCAGAGGAGGAATTCGAATGATGAAGGCCTTTGTGATTGAGCTTGCCAACTGTCTGAGTAGTGTAAAGGATTAAATCTCATTCAGGAATGAGTACTGGACTATAGATCAAATGAGTTTACTGAAGAATTAAAAAGATTAAGAAAGGCATAACTATATGAAAGGATTTATAGCTTTGGATGCCAGCGGTTTTTTACTTACAGGCAAACATGTATGTATGATTGGGCAGTGAGAGGGCTGAAAATGAAATATTGGCATTGTTGTACTTAATGTATGTGATTCAGAATGTAAACCCAGACATAGGTCTGATGCACTATGTTCATTAAACCTTGAAATGCGCAGCATTTGCAAGAAAAATTGGTTATCTGTCCTAGGATTTTTTTAATATAATGATACCCAATTAGCTGGACTACAGTAAACAGAAAAAAAATCCATACAAGAAGGAAAAGATTCCTTTAACCAAAGGTTAAATTTTGATAGGAAGCTAGAGCAAAAACTTGACTATACTGGCTGTCATCTCGTTCAGTATTTATTTTTTCTGCCTCTTGGATAAATATATGTCTGCTTAAACTACTTATACAAATTAACATTTTATATATCTTTTGTTTTTACTATAGTAAAATTGATTAACTATAGACAAGAACCCTGTAAAAAAAATGAATCAACTCAAGTTTTATTGTTTTTGTGTTTACATTCTAAGAGAGCATTGGCAAGAATGGTTTTGAAAAAGAATCTGAAGCAATTATTTCCCTAATATAACTCAGATTTTCATAGGGCTTTAAGGTAAAGAAAATGCTTTCCTTCTAAAAGCCTGGTGTGGTAGGTAGTGTAACTACACCATTCCTATTTGACAGATGAGGAAAATCAGGCTCTGAATCCTAGTGGCTTTCCCAAGATCACATGGTTGATAAGTGGTGAAGTTGATAACTGAACTTCAAGACTTCCAGGTCTAGGTCTTTGTACCATTCCATGCTGCCTCTCACTAACACAACATGTGAAATCAAATAAAAGGATTTGTTATGGCCATTTCATTTCTAGCATCCCACATAGGACATCCCCTTAGCCTTTTGTATATCATGGACCCCTTTGGCAGTCTGGCTAAACTTATGGACCTCTTCTCAGAAAAATGATTTTAAATACTTACAACAAAATGCAGATTGTCCCAAAAGTTTTAATGAAACTTTAATAGCTTAAAACTATAGTAACACTTTTGGGGATACCTAGTGTATAGAATTACAAAGGAAATCAATGACATTGAATAAAATAAAATAAAAATATATATGTATATGTGCAGATATGTATATAAGAATATATACATACATACACATATATGTGTGTCTATGTGTGTGTGTGTATACACACACACATGCATACCTAGCCACATTCACAGACCCAATGAAATCTGCCAACAGACTCTTTGAGGGGGTCAATGGACCCCACATTAAAAACACCTGCCCAAAAAGAAGGAGTGTTTCCTTTCCTGTGGGTTAAACAAAAAGGAATTTCTTCAACTCACAGGCCTATTAAGGCCTTGCTCAGGATAATTGTTTAAAGAAACTTGGTATAGAAATAGAACCCTAAATTCGTTGCTATTTTTATTATATTTATTTCAGTACTTCAGAGATCCATGACTTCATCAGTGTGGGTATTTCCTTCACTGTCCAAGCAGATCACAACCCCTCCATACCTTAGTAAATAGGTTAATAAACCACTGTGGCCAAAAGCTAATTTATCCCCTTTTGACCAATTCCTTGCTAATGAGCCTTTTAGACCTTGGTGGGGCTTATCTTCAGACAGACAAATCCCATCATATGCTTAGTCTTTTAGGATTTTTTAAATATGTATCCTCACCACCACCTTGTCCTCAATAGAATGCAAACTCCTTGAAAGGTAAGGGCTATTTCATTTTTGCCTTTGTATTCCCCATGCCTACAGGACTTGGGATATAATGGGTCTTAATACACATTTGTTAAGTTAGTGGTACCTGTCAGACTTAGCACTCTACAAGCCTAGCCAAATCACAGACTCAGAGAATTTACAGATGGAAGAGAACCATGGCCACACATCAAAATGTATCTTCAGAATATACTTGACAGATGGTCATTCAACCTCTGCTTAAAGGCTTCTAATAAGAATGACAGCATTTATATACTTCTTTCAAGGTTTGCAAAGTGCTTTACAAATATCTCATCTGATCCTTGTGAAGGAGGTGCTATTATTTCATTATTACTTTACAAATATTATCTCATTTTCTCCTTACCACAACCTTGAGAGAAAGATACTATGATTATCCCCCATTTTACAGATGAGGAAAGTGAGTCAGAGATTAAGTGACTTGCTCTAGATTACACAGCTAGTAAGTACCTGAGACTAGATTTGAACTCTCCTCTGCCTAGCTTGGAGTCCAGTGTTCAATACACTCTGCCACATTGCTACCAAAAAGAGGGAACCCCTCAACTTTCTAGACAGGCCCTCCTGCTTTTGGATAACTATAATTGTTAGGGCATCAATCCAAAATACTTCTCTTTGCAATTTTCTCCCATTTCTCCCTATTCTGTTCTCTGGATACGAAGTGAACAATACTTGCTCTACGTGATAGCCCTTCAGATATTTGAAGATTGCTGCCATGACCTCCATGAATCTTCTTTTCTCCAGGCTAGGCAGTCCCAATTTCTTCAGACTATCCTCATAAAACATAGATTCAAAGGCCTGTGATGTCTTAGTTGTCGTTCCTTGGCATCTAGGTGGTATTGTGAATTGAGCTCTTGACCAGGAGACCTGAATTAAAATATATTCTCAGATATTTTCTGGCTGTGTGACCCTGGGTAAGTCACTTAACTTCATCCTGCCTCAGTTTCCTTATCTGTAAAATGGAGGATAATAATAGTACCTTCCCCTCAAAGTTGTGGTAAGGAGAAAATGAAATAATATTTATAAAGTACTTCACAAACCTTCAAGTCCTATATAAATGCTAGCTAATATAATTTTTAATTTTTATCTATTATTATACATCATATTGCATTTATTATATGATATATTATACATGATATATGTATATATTATACTTATTTTGATAATAATTACTATTATTATGTGCATATTATCTAGCTTATCAACATCTCTCTTAAACTGTGATTCCCAGAAATGAACATCTTAGCTATCAAGAAGGTAGTATTACCACCATTATATAACAGAATAGGTGTTTAATGGAGGGTTGTCTCTAATTTTATTTTTGAATTATTTTTTGTTATTGAATTAATTTGAGTATTAATAGGGTTTTCTTTGGGACCATGTTTGCATATCATTTCTGTAAGACCTAATAATTATATCTTTATTTTTGTCAGTTTTTTCTTTTCTCCCTCTTCTTCTCTCCCTCCCCTCAACTATTAATTTATTGGTATGAAACTCCCAATGAGGAAACTCCCTCTACCAATGCAGATCAATAGACTATTCTGCAGTTTGTGGTTTAAGGAGTTGTTTGCATCATGAGAGGTCATGATGCAACTTCCCTACAGTCACAAAGCCAGGATATGTCCAGTCCTTTGTACAGCAAAGAACTTGAATCAGGTCTTTCTAATTTTTCATCTATTTTTTTCTTCTCAGTTACTTTTCACTCACCTATGCTAAACCCACAATGGAGTTTACAGAAAAAGGGAATAAGTGGTAGCTACCAGCAAAAATCTCATTTCCCAATGTAGAGACCACTATTAATGATTGAAAAATGTGAGCTTTCCCTCTTTATGGACTTGCAACAAAAATAAAAAGGCATATATAATGAGTAAGGATTATTTTTGCCAAATTCAAATATATGTTGGTGTATACATATATATATATATATACATATTGTGTATATTGCCACGTGGAAAGGAAAAATAACAAGCAAATACTTAATTATGGATCTCTCAGACAATATAAGTAAAGGGGATAGGAAAAGAATTTGTAATTGCATTGATATAGGAATCCATGTAAGGAAATTCCCTTGGACCATTCCAAGTTGTGTCTTCCCTGGACCTTATAGTTTTAGAGAGTGCTAAAAGATTAAATAAATTGCCCAGAGTCACACAGCCAGCATGTCTCACAAGCAGAATTTGTACCCACATCTTCTTGGCATTAAGCTGACACTAGATATCAGTTCTCTATTCTCTATGCCATGCTGGAAAGAGATAAATGGAGATTAAATATAGAAATTAAAATATAAGCATATTTTACTAGACATTTAAAAATTATCTGATCCCCTAAGCTTTAAAAAAAAAAAAACAACTTTGAAAAGACTTCTGAAAAGGGTCCTTTTTTTCCACTGTGGGTCATTCTGGTCCACTGGAAATAACAAAAAGAAAATCCTTTTTCCTTCTGACCTTAAGCAAATTCCTTTCCTTTTAAATCTTACAGGTAATCTCTGGGAGAGGCATTGTTTTTGTTTAGGAATGCCATATAAGGATGAAGAGCTAATTTAAAAGGAAAAGCCTTTTGTAGCATAGAAAGCACTAGAGAATAAAGTAGTTCTATCTAATCCTTTCAAGTGTGATTATATTTACTCAAATCAAATTCAGCATTGTTTCCTTTCACACTTAAGAAATACTAGTATCAGAATAATATTTCTCAAGCTGGAATCTTTGTAGAGTGTCATTTCCAGCAAATCCTCTTTTAGATGGTTTTGTTTTCTTCTGAAATAAGCTCCATAAAGAAACTGCTCTCTTGGAGCAAAAAACTTATTGAATGTATAGTCACTGGTCTGGACTTACTAAGTGAATTTTCTTTATGTTAGCAACATGGTACAATGGACAGAGCTCTGACTTGGGAGTCAGGAAGGCCTGGGTTCAGGTCCTACCTCTGACATATCAGACATTTAGTCATCTCCAAAGTCACAAGTGTTTTTAACTTTGGTTCCATAGACTTTATATAGATAGGTAAGTATCTAGATAGATGAAATATGCATGTGTGTGTTGATATAATTGGTTTCTTTTGTAATCCTATGCATTTTAAGTATTTTAAAACATTAGCATGGGCTTGAGGAGAGAGTGAAATACACACTAAATAGGGTATCTCACCCTCCAGGAGAGTAGGGGGGAAAGGGGATGAGAGGGGGGATGATGGAAGGGAGGGCAGGCTGGCGGGGAGGGAAGTTGGAAGCACCCACTTTTGAAAAGGGACGGGATCAAAGTAGAGAATAGAGCAAGTGGGAGGTAGGATAGGAGGGAGGGAAATATAGTCAGTCTTTTACAATATATCTGCTATGTTATTGTTTTGCATTAGCCACACATGTACAACTGATACTGAACTGCTTATCTTTCCAGTAAGGGTGGGTGACAAGGAAGGAAGGAAATGAATCTGGAATTTAAAGTTTTAAAATCAAATATTCAAATATATGTATATATATATATATACATATATATGTGTGTGTATACTATTATTAATACTATCTTACATGTAATTGGGAAATAAGATATACAGGCACTGAGGAATAGAGAACCACTGGAAAAGTCGAAAGGGGTATGGGAGAAAATATGGGAGAGAGCATATTGGAGGAGGGGATATCCTGTGGGACTGCTTTTTGGGGCGGTGGGTAGGGGAAAAACGGGGAGAAAATTTGTAACTCAAAATCTGGCAGAAACGAATGATGTAAATCAGAAGTGAATAAAGCATTAAAAAAAAAAAAACATTAGCATGCAAAGAGATCCATAGGTTTTGCCAGATTGCTAAAGGTGTCTGTGACACAAAAAAAGACTAAGAATCCCTGTTCTAAGAGTGCATTTGGGAGAGGGAGTTTACACATCTGGGAATTGGCTAGTTTGGTTTAGTTCCCTACATCAGTTTTTCAAGATGACATTCAACTCGTCACTCCTACACAGACTGCCAACTCAAAAACCATTTTTAAAAATTCATCCAAGGAAAGCCAGTTGAGATTTCTATCCCTATTAGAGCTATAGTTAATAAAACCTTAATTATAAATAATACTATAAAAACTAGAGTATTTTGCTTTCCATGTAGCTGAGAATTACCAGAAAAGTTTTGTTTTCATCTTGATGGATGAATTCACACTGTGATACTTCTTCATTCAATATGTGTGTGATCTCATCCTGATAGCATAGAACATAACCTACCCAAGCCTTCTCATCCCATGCATCTCTGGTCCATTGCCTCCCATAAAGCTTAACTAGCTAGGCTGGCCTTTGGAGAGCTGGTAGAGTCTGCTACTGAGTTTGTACCTGAAGCCTCTCCATTCAGGAAGAATTTAGTAGAGTTTGCCCTCTGCTGGCATATGCTGTAGGTACCTGAGGTCACCTTTAAGGAATGAATCAGAATAGGACCTTGTGAAAAATGTTTCTGTCACAAAAATTTCTAAAATGTACTGATAATTTTTCTGTCTTATTAATCAGGGCCAGATATATGTGTAGAGACCAAAGGACCTCCTGCCTGACCCACAGATACTTCTCCCAACTAATTGATATAACCTGAAATTTCTTCATTGGACAATGAAGCTTTTCATCCAATAATGACAAGTGTATTGAAATGCAAATCAGTCAAAAAGCATTGAGTAAGAATCTACTATGTGCTAGGCACTGCTCTAGGAAGCTACAAAGACAAAAACAAAACAATTCCTGTCCTCTAGGAATTTATATTCCACTGAGAAAGATAACATATGTATATCTAGGTATATAAAAAAGGAAATATAAGCTAATTTTAAGGATGAATACACTAGCAACTGGGTAGATCAGGAATGGCTTCCTATAGAAGGTGGCACTTGAGGTGTCTTGAAGTAAACCTGGGAGGTTCCTACTCCTCACTCCCCTCCCTAAGAAATGGTAATATTGGGTTTAATTTCTACTAAAGTGTAAATGATGAATGCCAGGTTCCTCTTTCAGACCGTGTTGATAGGCTGTGAGCATAAGGTTCTGGACAACTGAGAGAGAAGGGAGGGGGTATCAAAAGAATTAGGAAGAGTTCAGAAAAAATGGAGTTTGGCAGCACCAATGAGAAATTTGTCTACTTCACCAGTTTGCCTTCTACCAGCCTATGTTACTAAGTGTGGAATCCTGAGCCTAATTGAGTCTTTCTTTGATGATTCAGGATGTTGCAGGGCTTCTAGGTCATTGTTCTAAGCATCAATTCTAATTGTGCAGCACTGCAGCTGTAAGAGATTGGGCTGAGTCAGCCCTGACCTCCCAGAAATTGATTTTAGTGTAATCTCTGATATTAGTTTGTTTTCTTGGGATTTACCTTCTCCTTTGCTTCCCTCTGCCCCTTCAAAGAGGAATGTGGTTTTAAAATGCTGTCTAATGAAGGTGTTTGTTTTTTTTTTTCTCTAAATTTCTTTCAGGGAAGCCACTCATAGAACAATATGAACATAGAAGCCTTTTCTACCCATGCACACACATAAGCAAAGTTTTGAACAATAAATAGGTGATTATAACATTTAGATTTAATTACTCATTGATTTTTTTTCCTTCTGTTTATAACTTACTTCCAATTACATGTTTTTTGGTTACTTATCTAAACATTTTTTTCCTGCCAGTTTTGGTTAATTTTAGTTTTATGGTGTTTTCATTCTTAGATAGAAACTACTACATTACCAGGCCCCTGGCCACATCACTGGAAACAGTTCATGAAACTGGATCTGTTTAACCTGAAAAAGAGAAAACCTTCAGAAGATACAAATGCTTTCTTCAGATATTTGAGAGGCTGTCATTGGGAGGAGGGATTGGATTTGTTCTAAATGCTACTAAAGAAAACAAGTTAGAAGTGGAAGGGTAGTGATTACAAGGAAGTAGTTTTGAGAATTTCCTGACAATCAGAGCTGTCCAACAGGAAATGGGTTGTAAGACAGAGTGGAAAGGATGCATGTCAGGGATGCCATAGAGGAGACTTGTCCATTGGTTGGGAGATTGTACTCATTACTTCCAGTCTGTTCCAGCTTTCTGATTCAATGTTCTAAATAGAGCACTGCTCTCCATATTTTCCTTAAAAGACTTTTAATATGTGTTTAGATTATCCAAGTAGCCAAATGATTTGGGAAGAAGGATAAAGGGAGAGTCAGACAGAAAGACAGAGAGCTAGACAGACAAACAGAGAAAGACAGATAGAGGCACAAGAACATAGAGAGACAGAGACAGACAGGAAAGAGAAGAGGAAAGGGGAGTAAGATGGGATGAAAGAGAGAAGGGAGGAGAAGGAAAGAGAGAGCTTCCATTTAAGCTAATGAGGCTTTGTTTAAGATTTGGAAAACCTCAGTTTATTTCAAAACATCCTCATTTTCAGTTGCTTTACAAAAACCGAGGAAAACAGCTAGAAATATGGAGGGGGAAGCACACAGGAGAATTCATCTAATGAGCCATTACAAATATACATATGAGCTCACCCATTTAACATTCTCCTTTGCCTTTCATTCATCACTATTTTTTTAAAGGCATTTATTAAAAAGCCACATTAATTTTAAAATGTGTTATTATTTCTTCCTGATACTGGGCTCTTGATAGCCCTCCCTTTCTTCCTGGCATTGTTTTTGTGCATTGTTCAATTAGTGTATTATGAGAGTCGAGCAGTGTTCTCAGATTTGTCACCATTTAGTGCATAGTGATTTATGCTGAAAACGGGAAGTCAAGAAATCAGAAATGTAAGACAGCAGCGCCCTCTAGTGTTTCTGCAGAAGGTTCTCTGTCTGCTAAAACAAGAATGACACCATCTCAGAGAAGGGACTACAGAAGCCATTCATTCCCACCCATACGTGATGAAGAGTCCCCTCTGGAACAAACCTAGCAAGGTGTCTGCTTGAAGAATTTAGTGGCAGATAAACTCATTGCCTCCTCTTTCCACTTTGGAACTGTTCTAACTGTTAGGGATTTTTTCCTTACATTGAGCCAAACCCACTTATATGTTGTTTGGTTACTTATCTAAACATTTTTTCCTGCCAGTTTTGGTTAATTTTAGTTTTATGGTGTTTTCATTCATAGATAGATACTACCACATTACCAGGTCCCTGGCCACGGCACTATCCTTAGTTACTTGGAAGTTGGTACTATTGGTGAAGAGTTTTTCAATATATGAGCTTTGAACATAAATCTTACTTTTGCAATTTATTCATTTTATGCTATGTTTTATACTTAGCAAATATCCAATATGAAAAAGTGGAGCTATTTTGACCATTTTTACCATCTCTTCCTTGAAATGAAATTCTTATTTCATGGGACTATTAAATGACTATGTATTTTAAAAAATG
The DNA here is from genome assembly GCF_028583685.1 of Petaurus breviceps papuanus. Classification (NCBI taxonomy): domain Eukaryota; kingdom Metazoa; phylum Chordata; class Mammalia; order Diprotodontia; family Petauridae; genus Petaurus; species Petaurus breviceps. The sequence goes on from NW_027187351.1 coordinate 24,873,954, forward strand.
CCTGATGGGATCAGTGTATGTGAATTGGGAAGGTATTTTCTCTCACAAATAACATATCTTTTTTTATAAAAAAAATATTGGCAATATAACAACATAACATAGCAAACCCTCCCTATGAGATTACAAATATTCCTTCTTTCATCAAGCTTTCACATTTTGACTTTAAATTCCATATAGAACCTCTTTCAAATTCAAAATATTAGTAGTTAAATTTTTGTGAATATGAGATTTAATTAGATTGTGTCTATCCACTCTGTGACTATATGACTTTGAGAAAGTCATTTAACCCCTCTGGGCCTCAGTTTCCACATCTATGTAATGAAGGCATTAGACTAGATGATCTCTAAGGTCCTTTGCAACACTAATGTTCTATGAATGGTCCCCAAAGTGAGAGCAGCAGATTCATTGGTTCTTAAGACATTCAAAGCACATTCAATTTCAGCCTTGATTGAACCCACTGATCAACATCTATTTCATTTAAAAAGGAGAATTCAGTCAAATGAAACACTGACTGTTTTTTCCCCTCTGATGTAGATTCTGGTGCTTGCAAGTAAACAGAAATAATTTATGGGTATAACACTACACATAGATAGCTGTTGCAAGTGTCTCTTTGTATATGGAATTGAGCATGATAATGGCAGTTCATGGCTATATGTTGAGCATGATAATGGCAGTTCATGGCTATATGTACATATGTATATATACATATATGTGTATTCCTTTACAGTAGACAGATAGATAGATAGATAGATAGATAGATAGATAGAGTAGATAAATAAACATTCCATTACAAAAAACTTGCCTCACAAGCAAAACAACCCTGGGAAGTATAGGGCAAATGATTTTTCTACCTTGTAAAGGAGAAGACTAAATTTAAATTACTTACCCAGGGTCCCACAGCTAATAACTATAATATCTGGGACACATCCAGTCTCCAAACTCTACTCAAAGACAGTACTCAAGGTTCCTTTCCCCCATCCCATTTGATGTTGCTATACATGTTTTCTCAATGCCCTCAGAGCCTAGGTAGATGGAATTAAATGAATTATTTCAGCATGTAGCAGAGTCCACTTAAAATTTTGTCATTGGGTCTATTAGAGAAACAGACATTCACAAAATATTTTAAGCACAGATTTTGGTTTGTCATTAGTTCAAATACCCTATATGTGGAAAGCTTTTTGTATTTTAATGTAGTGGACAGGTCATTGTGATGGTAATATAATATAATGTGGTTTCTAGAAACTTTGAACAGATCAAAAATTTGTGGTTGTTAAAGATAACATCGTTCCTATCAAGAGACATCAATGATATCATCTCTCTCAATTAAATGACTACAGACAGTATGTGGTAATTTTTTATTTAATTTAATTTCAGGGAAAACTAAACAGTTATTTAAACCAAAATAAATAGTAATTATATATTGTCATATTAATAAGAGAACTATTTCATATCAAAAAGCACATAAAGATGTATAAAATGAAAATCTCATCAGTTAATCATTCTGCCTGCCACTTGTCCCTACAGGGGTCACAGGTTCAGAAAGAACAGCTGTTGGCAACATTGCTAAAATTCCCATGTCACCTCTTGGAGTACACAAATACTGAAACATGCCATAGGTGGCAGCTGAGGATATCAATCTCATTTAATTTATTAAAAACTTGTGCTTGGTTTTAGTTTCTGATCAAGTTTATTTGGCACATTATTATCCATTTATTAGCTTCCTGGGTAGTTGAGGGGCTTAAGGTATGTATACAAGTAAGAATGAGTTTCACCTTCCTCATTTCCAGTTATTTTTGTTTTTCCCTTTCATTTTGGAGCTGGATCTTACTACTCTTGAGTTTCCTTGATAAGTGAGGCAATGGAGGGTCTCATCAATAGTTTTATGTGATTCCCATATTCTCTTCAATTTTGGGGTCACAACTTCAGGTTGGAAGGGCCAAGGTCATAGATCCAGAGAAAAATGTAACTTCAGAGCCTATCCAGTCCAAACCCCTCATCTGATAAATGAATCTAAAAGCCAGGCAGTTCGATTACTTAACTAAATTCACATAGGTAATATGTGTCAGAGGCCGAGGTTAAACCCAGGTTCTTTGACTCTGGAATTCTTGCCACTCTACCATGCTGACTTGGTGATTACCTAGCCCACTCTCTTTATTTTATTATTATTTTTTTAAGCAATTGGGGTTAAGTAACTTGCTCAAGGTTACACGGCCAGTTATTTCTGGGTGTGTGCTAAGTATCTGAGCCCGGATTTGACCCCCAGATCATCCCGACACTGGGGCCGGTGCTCTTACTTGCTGAGCCACCTGGCACCCCACACTCTCTTTATTTTATAGATCAGAGACAGAGGCCCAGAAAGGTCATTGACTTACCTATGATCACATGGGTTATAAATGGTAGAACCAGGATATGAACCACAAACCACAATTTACAGGTAGTAAGGTGGCAAAGCTGGGGTGTCAACCCACAGTTTCTGACTCTAAACCTAGAGCTTAGATCATAGATTTATAACTGAAAGGGACTTCAGATATGATCTAATCCAACCCCTTTAATTGACATATAAGTAAAATGGAAGGCCAAAGAAATTAAATAATTTTCTTAAAGTCACACAGGGAATAAGCAATGCGACCAAGGCAAGGTCCTTAGACTCCAACCTTGTTGATGCTTTTGTGGTAGTAAAGGAGTTAGTGGATTTATTTTTCACTGGACTTTGAGAAGGTATTCGGAAAAGATTTCATAAATAGCTTACATTTGTATAGTGATTTCAAAGAACTTGAGCTTTGAAATCTGTGAATTAGGACTTGGATTATTATCCCCATGTTGCTTAGAGAAAAGTTAAGGGACTTGTCCAAGGTATTAAAGTTAGTAAATGACAAAATCTTATTACAGTGCTGATTACATTACAATGGAAGGCTTTGGAAACAGAATAAATAGCAAGAGTAACCATGTGATTACGGAAGTGACTGTTCTCTTTGAATCATCCATCAGAGTGGAAAAGTAAGAGGAATCGTGACTGAAAAATAAGGCCCATCCTGTATGACTAACACCAGGGTAAATGTAGTTGTTCTTGATCCTGAAGCTCAGTGACCTATTTTTCTTCATTAAACCTTTGTTTAAATATCTTCTTTTCCAGGACAAATCTGTCTTGTTGTTCCATATCATTCCATTTTTTAAAAATTAGTGAGAATTTATTTTCTCTTCTTCTTATGCCCCACCCAATTTAGAAGAAAAAATAAAAACAGGACCCTTGAAACAGTTATATTTTTTCAGTCAAAACAGTTTTCTATAATGTCCATGTTCATTCTTCATCTTGAATCTGTCATCTTGTGGTAAGGAGGTAGGTAGCATAAATCATCACCAATCTCTTAATACAGGTTAAAAATGAGTAAATGTGGTTTTTTTTTTAATCTTCCTGAATATGCCATTAAGGCCTGGAGTTCTTATCTTGGATCCATGAATTAATGAATGATACATACATACATCATACATGGATGCATACATGTATATGTAAGTAGATGGATGTATTCCTATTATTGTTTTCTTTTGTAATCCATTTTATTTTATTAATTTAAAAATATTATTCTGAGGTCTTTAGGTTTTAACAGACTGCCAAAGGGGTCTGAGACATAAGAGGGGTTCAGAATTCCTAATTTAGGACTTTAGGTATGGCTGCCTTTGGCCAATTGCTGCTAATTAAATTCGCCTTTAGCAAAACCTAAAGGTTAGGAAACCCCTGAAGCTAGAATCAAAAGTGAAGAATGCAAACACAGAGACAATTTGCAAATCATCTATACCACCACCATCACCACTACCACCACCATCTCTCCACCTCTACCACAATCCCTAGTAACAGGTCAGCTATTCAAATCCCATATATGCTTTTAGATTTTTGCCATTCAGGCTTTATGTCTGTGCCACCAGACTAGTTATCTTAAGTAGCCAGCAGTTTGCCTTGGAAATCTCATTTCCTCTGCCTCAGGAAATGTTGTCATTTTACCAACATTCAGAAAGAGAATGAATGTTATCAGTTAATTACAGTAAACAGAAAATCAAAGCTTGGATAAGTGGGGGCTGCCTGCCTGGGCCCTGTCCTGCAGAGAACTTTCTTGGGTGACATATTAGAAGATGCCTGATGGGAGGCTGGGAACAGTGAGCCCCCACTGTTTATTTTGGTCATTGCTGGTTTTCTTGTACACCACTGGATGCAAATAATTTGTTTCACACGTCCCCATTCTTGCTCCTTTTCATGCCCCTGTTGCTTTTATCACCTTCTGTTAGGTCAATAAAGCTACCTCTGTGGTGTGGCAAAGCACTCTGGAGATCCCTGCTGTTTTTTATATGGCAGGAAGCTGACAAATAATATTTTTCTGTTTGCAGGACATACTGTGGCATGGATGAATCTGAAACATTTTATGACTGGATAGGCAAACAGGCAGCATTGTTTTTAAAGGTGATTTTTATCAACCCCTCCTACTGGGAAAACCATTCAAAAATGTTCCACAACCACCATATCAATTATGTCCAAAGGTCTAACACAGATGAGATAGATTTGTTTCGTGGTGTCCCAGAGCTGATGGGAGCCCTTTGCAAATGGCTGCATCTCTTCTGTTTGGGGGAGAGGGGAAGGCAGTGTTAAACCAGATGAGCTCCATATCATAATTTAGAAAATATGCTTTTTTTCTTTAAAAATGGATTAATTATCCACACTGAATGCATTTACTTTCACACTCCCCTCCTCCCACTCTTGTTCTAAAATGATGTGAAACCAAGGACTGTGCAATGCTGGAAAACAATAAGGTCGCATATTCAGTATTTTGCTTATTCATACAACCATAAACTGTCCATGCTTGAGTTCCCTCAATTACACAGCTCAATATGCAGGCCAAAAACAGACAAGCCCAGCTCAAGTGAGCACTTCACTGGTATGCACAGAGGAACAAGTTTGAAAAATGTCCAGAGTGGCAGATGTATAAAAGCCTGGTTCAAGAGACAGGAGCTGCCTTTGCTGTTATCCTTCACCTGCTTATTTCACTGCTCCTGAACTTCTGAACTGGGCTGCTAGCAATTTTTTAGACTGAGAGGCTTTGGGGCTACAGTTCTTTCTAAAGTACTGTACAGGTATATGTCAATAGGGAAGAGAGAATGACAGTGGGCAAAACGTATCAGGGGGCATTGAGATATCAGAACATCCTGGATTTGCGAAGGATTCAAACAAGGCCAACAGTCTATAACAGAACTGTCATTTAATTTTTTTAAAGGAAAAGCCCCCATAAAATATCTTGAATGATGACTGAAAATCAGTTATGAATATATGATCTTAAACACATACAATCCCCAGCAGTGGGGCAGGTGGTATTTAGCTCCATTGCACAGGAGTCCAAAGTCAGCATAACAGCAATCCTTTTGTTTTTCATTCCCTTTGTGACCCCATTTTGGGATTTTTTTGAGAAAGATACGAGAGTGGTCTTGCCATTCCTTCTCCAGCTCGTTTTACAGAGGAGGAAACTGAGGCAAATTGTATTAAGTGACTTGCCCTGGTCACATTGCTAATAAGTGTCCGAGGCCAGATTTGAACTCATATCTCCCTGACTCCAGGCCTTTTGCTCTATCCCCTGTGCCACTTAGTTGTCTCCTAGTTTTCCCTCTGCTACTTGTCTACTTTGCCTAACAATTGCTCAGTACATACATAGCAGGTACTTACTTAGGTACGTGTTAATTGATTTTCTTTCTGCTATTCTTTGGTCTAAAACTTTTATCTTCTATCTCTTCAGTCTTTCTCACTCCCATTTCTCAGTTGTCAAATCCTGTTGTTTCTACTTTATGAACATCTGTTGAATGCCCCTTCTCATCTCTGACGTAGCCCCCACTTCAGGGCAGGACCTCATCAGCTTATACCTGGACTATTGCAATAACCTGCTGGTTGGTCCTTCTGAGGTTCCCCACCCCCACTCAGCAGTCAGATTGATCTTCTAAAAAGGCAGTCCTAACCATATCAACCCCACCCTTTCCCCAAACTCCACTGGTCCCTTATAACCTCCCGGAACCAAATATAAAATCCTCTGTTTGACTTCTAAAGACTTTCATGACCTGGCCCCTTTCCAATCTTCTCACACCTTAGTCCACTAGTATTCTTTAGTCTAGTGACACTGGCCTCCATCTCCTGGCTTCCCTGGCTTCCTTCAGATCTTAGCTAAATTTCTGTCTTCCACAAGAAGCTATTCCCAGTCCCTCATAATCTTAGTAAATTCTTTCTGAAATTATCCCAAATTTATCCTCTCTCTCTCTCCCTCCCTTCCTCCCTCCCCTCCAATTATGTGTGTGTGTGTGTGTGTGTGTGTGTGTGTGTGTATAAACTGTTTACATGTCTCCCCCATTAGACTCTGAGCTCCTTGAAAGCCAGAATTGGTTTAGGGCTTGTCGTTTGCCTTCTTTGTGTTCCCTGTGCTTAGGTGCCTAGTACCCAGTCAGTGCTTAATACATACTAGCTGACTGACTAACTGGCACTTTCACTACTTCCTGCAAGCCTGAAAGATCTGGGCACCCTGTTAGATATTTGAACTTCAGAAGGTGGCTAAGATATTGTTTGATATTACTGGGAATGATATCCCTGACCCCCATTCAAATACATCTACACATACACACTACTCTCCATTCTTCTGCCTTTTAACATCCCAATTTCCTTCATCATTTTCTCCTCCATATTTATCTTTCATTTTCTTCTCTCAAACTGTATTTCAGCCTCTTCTATATTTATAATAGAATTTAAACTCCTTGAGAGCAGGGACCGTTTTTGTTTTTGTCTTTGTATCCTCACAACTTACTTCGTTGTTGTTGTTCAATCATGTCTGACTTTTCATGACCCCATTTTGGGGTTTTCTTGACAAAGATACTGGAGTGATTTGCCATTTCCTTCAACAGCTCATGTTGTAGATGAGGAAACTGAGGCAACAGGGTCGAGTGACTTGTCCCAGAGTCACATAGCTAGTATGTGTCTAGAGCTGTATTTGAACTTAGGTCTTCCAGACTCCAGGCCCAATGCTTTATCCATTCTGCCACCTAGCTGCTCCATCGTAAGCTCTTAATAGAGAACTTGCTGAACTGAACAGAATTCTTCTACCGAGTAACTTTTTTCTTAGCCTTCCTCACTTCAACTTAAGTAGCTTCTTTAGTATGTTTTTTTTTCCTCTGCTTAACAAGTCCCTAACCTAGAGCAATTTGTGCAGACTCGGTGTCCAATTCTTTTCAAATAGCTCTTTGTGCTCTGTCCTACCCTGCCACAGTCCCTGATACTCCAGCAAAACTAAACTCAGAATTATATCCTCTGGTCGCTTTTTGGTTTTCCCCCTTCTTGACCCTTCTGTTCACTTCAACATTGCTAATGACCTCCTGATCCTTTTCTATCGTGGATGTCAGGGGCCTAATCTGCTGTCCCAGTTCTCTTCTTACAGTTACCATTATTCTTTCAGTTCTCTGGTGTCTTTTCGTTCCTCCTACTAATCGTGGGATCACTCAGGATTTGGTCCTAGGCCCACTGTTTTTAAGCCAAGAGCTGAAGTGTAACTGACGCCAGTTCCAATTCTGTGATTAGTCTGTATAAAAAGATCACTCTCATTTCTCTCCCTGACAAATCTCACTTTATCTAACCCCTTGCTTGGGATCACAAGATGATAAATCTAGTTCTTTCTCACGGAAATCCCCACTTAGATGTGGACATGGTTATATAACATGTACAGAGGTATTCAGCATCAGGCAAATGGCCAGCATTAGCCGCAGGACCCTCTAAATATTGATTATTCAACATAAACTAAAATATGAGAAAATGACTACATAGGGACAGAGTGAACTTTTACTTTAATGATTGTGCTTTAACTTATTGATAACCTAAATTAAACAGAGGCTTTAACATTTTGCATCTTGAATTTTCATGAGAAATGGCATCGTTTCTAGCACATAGTAGGTGCTGAAGGAAAGGAAGGGAATAAGTATTTGTTTCTGTTAAGTTATTGAATTGAACTTTGATTAAAATTATTTTGTTAATTACCTTAATTATTATGTTTTCTATTTGATCATCTGCTTTCTTAACCCAGAAGAGAATTTCTTAATGTTGTTGCTTGCAGTCTAGTGAAGCCAATGGACCCCCTTCTTGCAATAATGCATAAAATAAAATACAAGCCAATTACATTGAAATACAGTTATCAAAATATGTGTATTTTTAAAAGCAGGTTTACAGATCCCACATTAAGAATCCCTGAGCTAGAAGTACTTTCCTTACATAGCTTGCTGTACTCAATATAAGAAGGTGATGAATTTTTGTTACTTTGATTTATTTTTTTTCCCAAATCATAAATTTTTTCTATGTAGCAGGAAAGAAGGAAACAAGCATTTATTGAGTGCCTACAATATGTCAGGCATTGTGCTAAGGGCTTTATAAATATTATCTCATTTACAGTTAAGGAAACTGAAACAGGTGGAGGTTAAGTGACTTACCTAGGGTCACACAGCTAGGCAACATCTGAGGTTGGAATTGCACTCAGTTCTTCTTGAATCAAGACTCAACCTTCCTGCTCCCAATAATAATAAACAGGAATAAGCAGGAGTTCCTTGTGTCATCCAAGCAAAGATGTCCTGCTCACCTCTGCTGCCTCTAAAAAAGGCAGCCTCTTTCCTTAAAGCTTAACTTGTCACAGAAGAAAAAAGGAAACAGGAAGAATTAGTAAAGTAATAATAATAACATTGTGCCAAGTCCCTTACAAATACTATCTCATTTGATCCTTCCAACAACCCTGGGTGATCAATGCTATTATTATCCCCATTTTACAGTTGAGGAAACTAAGATTAAGTGACTTGACCAAGGTCACACAACTAGTAAGCATTTGAGGTAACAGCTGAACTCAGGTTTTCCTAATTCTAGGCCTACCACACTTGCAATTTCATGGTGTGTTGTGATGGCACCATCTCAAAGAATTCAAAGTCAGATCACCTCTAATCCAAGTATAAACTTATTATTGAGGAAATTTAATCTCAGAAATGGGTTAAATTCCAAAAGGAACCAGCAACTTAGTAAGACAACACAGGCAAATTTATAGTGTAATGATACTGATTATACAACAGAAATTATGAATATTAAAAAAGCAGGAGGGTTTGTCAAGGGATTCGGTGATAGAGAAGGGGTCCTTTCTACAGTTTGGTGGTCAAACATCCTGGTCATGCTGCCCTCCAATTGCCTAGCTAGTGTGGTCCTTGTCTGGTCAAGATGGATAGGTAGGTATTGTGGTCCTGTCTTGGGCTAAATGATGTGATTGTTGTTGAGTACAAGAACACACATGTTCAGATATGTGAATTGATCTGGAAGCAGTGGCTGACCAGGAACAGTGGCTATATTAGGTCTGGGGCCTGTGGTATGGTTAAATAAGGACACGCCTGCTGTTCAGTGAGGCCCATAAGGAAGTTAGAATATTGGGGCTGGGGATAGATTTTTTAGGATTTCATGAACACTGTACCACCTAGCTGCCCAAGTAGGAAAAGTTTCTCACTTGTACTTTTAGCTTTTCATTTTGATACCCTGCTCCTTCCTTTCCCATTTCTCCTCATTGGTGATTTCCTCTCCTCTTTCCTCCAGATAATTAAGTTCCTTCATTCTCTCTCCTTGCTTTCCCTACCAAGCCCCCCTCTTAAAGAGATCATCCACTTACTTAGAGTATAAATTAGATTGTGATGAGCCTTGAGATATGCTTCCCACATATATTTGCATTTTAGTAGCAGATATATGCTTTTTCAAAAGATGATTATTGACTTTCTAATTGAAGAATCTTAGATTTCTACAAATGAGGAGATAAAACATTTCTTAGATCGGCACTGTGCTAAATGCTGAGTATAGTGCCAAACACCTTACATCTCACCATATTCCTTTCAATTAAATTAGACAGATGTTTATTAAACATCTAATATGGGCAGTTAAGAGATCATTGTCAACCCTAGAGTGAGTAGTTGTAGTACAGTGGTAGGATATGGAGTCAGATTATAAGGGTTAGTGGTTGATAAGGAAGTGGAGACTTTGAGTGTAAATCATGGCATCACAGAAGGTCAGATTTGGAGGGGTCTCAGTGGCCATATTTGAAGAATATTCCCTTCACCAACATATGTGACAAATGGTCATCAAGCTTTTGATTCACTTATTGTTGTTCAATCATATCTGACTCTTCACGACCCCATTTGAGGTTTTCTTGACAAAGATACTGGAATGGTTTTCCATTTCTTTCTACAGCTCATTTTTATAGATGAGGAAACTGAGACAAACAGGATTAAGTGACTTTCCCAGGGTCACACATCCAGTAAGTATTGGAGGGTGGATTTGAACTCAGGAAAATGAGTCTTCCTGATTCCAGACCTACACTCTATTCACTGAACCACCTAACTCCTCTGCGTAGCAAGGGCTTAATACATGCTTGTGGACCTTACTTGATGACTCCTGAAGCAGCTTGCTTCATTTAAGGATAGCTCTAAATATTAAATGTTTTCTTTACATCAAACCTAAATTTGCCTTCTTGCAATTTGCTATTATTTCTTGTTCTGTCCTCTTGTCCAAACAGAACACATTTGATCCCAATTTTATATGTCCACCTTTTGGTATTTGAAAACAGCTCCCCTCCAGACTCTTCCTTCTGCAGGTTAAACCCCCTTTTTCTTCAATTCTTTATCTGGTATGAATTCAAGACCTCTAACCATTTTTGGTCACCATTCACCGGATCATCTCCACTTTATGTGTCCTAAAATGCAGCAAGAAAAACTGAACAATCTAGTCTTGATATTAACTAACCAGGGTAAAATACAGAGGAATCATCCCCTTCTTAGTCTTGGAAACTCTGCTCATTACTACAGACCAGCATTCCATTAGCACTTAGTCCAGTTCGACAACAGAGGGGACATGAATGGGAGGAGTGTGTGATATGTCACAGAGGTAGTTCATGAGCAGAAGGTGGAATACTTTGAATGTCCAATTGACAAAGTTAGGCTTTATTCAGGAGGCAGTGGGAAACCACTGAAGGGTTTGGTATTTTGTGTATTTTGTTGATAATTGACTCTCAGTGTAGAATAGATGGGAGGAAGAAGAGGCTAGAGGCAGAGTACAGAGAAGAAAGCTATTGTAACAGTCCACAAAAGAGTTCATGAAGGCCTGAACTAGGATGGCAACAGAGACGATAGAAAAGAAGTAAATGAGTATAAGAGGTGATTAAATTAAAAATAATTTTTTTTTTACTATGTGCTAGACACTGTGCTGGGGAAGTAAATAGGAAAGATAATCTCTGTTCTCAAGGAATTTATATTCTAATTTGTTGTTTTTCAGTTGTGCCAGACTTTTCATGATCCCAGTTGGGATTTTCTTGGAGAAGATACTGAAATGGCTTTGTCATTTCCTTCTTCAGTTCATTTTATAGATGAGGAAACTGAGGCAAACGGTTAAGTGACTTGGCCAGGGTCACACAGCTAGTAAGTGTCTGAGTTCAGAGTTGAACTCAAATCTTCCTGATGCCAGCCCCATTGTTCTATCTGCCATGCCACCTAGCAGCCCTTATATTTTAATAGAGGAAGACAAAACAAAAAGGGAATTAATATTCAGAGAAGGTTATTAGGTCTGGGAAATTGCAGGGATTGCTAGTGGACTTGATAGTTGTTAGTTACCAAGACCTTTCCAGAATCAAGGGAAATATGTGTCTCATTGGGATTTCCAGAGCAAGGAGGTAAGATGGGGAGAATACAGCACTGCAGCTTGATATGGGGTCTGGATTTAACCAGATATTAGTTCTCACCACTCAGTTCAGCATTACCCTAGCTAGGACAGGAGTCCCAAAGCTGAGTGGCATAAATTCTTGAGGACACGGTTTCTAGAAGCAAAGTACCAGGTATAGCCTCAGGACAGTAAAATAATAAGGGAGCCAGTTGGTCTCTGATTTATTTTCCTCCATGATAACCAGGAGTTGCTACATGTGTTCAGTAATGGACTTCCCGTTCAGGGAGGCAAATGATGTAGTCAAAAGAACAGTACTAGACTCCAAAGTATCTTTACTACTACTGACTGACCATTTGATCTTGGAACAAGTCATTCAAACTTCTCTGACTCTCCATTTCTTCACATATACATCTCCTAATGATACTTACCCTGCCTACCTCACTAGGCTGAGTGGAAGAAGCAATTTCTCAGTACTGTTAGGGCTGATGCCACACAAATAGCACTCCTGGGTACATGCCCCATAGGTTGGTGGGATCATGACCTACTTAGAGGTCACTTGGAGCATATGATAGCAATAAAAGCCATAAACACCATGATTACACCAATAGTAAAGTCAACAGGACTATGCCCTATCCTTCACCTTTGGGCAAATGTGGTTTTTCTTAGGGGTATATCTGACTGTATCATTTTCCTATTCAGTAAATACCAGTGACTCACTGTAACTTCGAGTATAAAACAGAAATTCACCTTTTTAACATTTAAAACCTTAGATAACCTGGTTCCAACCTACTGTTCAACAAATGTCTTTATTCCCTTTCCTACAATTCAGCTAAATTAACCTCTTGGTTTTCCTCTCACAAGGTATTCTCTCATATTTACCCTTGTACTAGCTATCCCAGATTCCTGGACTCCACTTTCTCCTTCTCACTTAGAATCCCTTACTTCAAAATTCAGTTCAATCAGGACTTTATATAAGAAGGCTTTACAGATTTCCCCAGCTGCTAATGCCCTCTCTCACCAAACTCCTTTGTATTTAAGTTATTCATGTTCTGTTTCTCCTCAGGGTGCTGAAGCTATCCATGTGTGAACATTTAAAATAATAATAACAATCATTGATAATGATGGAATTTGTTGTTCACTCCTATTAGTTGTAGCTGGCTCTCTATACCCCATTTGGGGTTTTCCTTGCAAAAATACTGGATTGGTTTATAATTTTTTTCTTCTGCTCATTTTGCAGATAAGGAACTGAGGCAAACAGGGTTAAGTGACTTGCCTAGGGTCACACAGCTAGTAAGCTTCTAAAGTCACATTTGAACTCAGCACAAAGAATCTTCCTGACTTCATGTTCAGCACTCTATCTACTGTGCCACCTAGCTGCAACATTTGCATAGTACAACTACCTCATTTGATCCTCAAGACAACCCTGGGAAGTTTTATAGATGAAGAAACTGAGATAGAGTTTAAACGACTTGCCCAGAGTCACACAGCTAGTAAGTGTCTGAAGCCAGATTTGAACTCAGGTCTTTCTTACTCCAGCCCCAGTGCTCTATCCATTGTGCCATACAGCTGCCTCCCCTTGGAAATGTGCGAACTGCTGCAAATCAGGATTTGGTTTATCTTTTTTTGTTGATTTTCTATAATTACAAAAGTGATGGGGAAAACGTTAATAATGCATATTAAACTAAAAAGTTTGGTACTCATTTTTTCCCTGGAGAGCAACTGTTGGACATTTACCAGCAGATCCCTGATCTGCTTATATAAAGTTATGTTGTTTCCCAGGATAAAGCTGCTTGAGAGCAAGGAAGGGTTCATTTCTGTCTTTGTATCTCCAGGGTCTAGCATAACGCCTGGCATATAGTAGGTGTTTGGCAATTGATTAAATTGGTCCCACCTGTTGCTGGTTATCACCTCCACATATCTGGCTACCTGAATTCTCTGAGATTGCGTAGTAGATTAGCACTAAACCTAGACTGGGATTGCTATTTGATTGTCTGGCAGGACCACAGGCCCCTGCAGCTGTTAATGAGTAATCCCTTCTTCCCTTGATGCATTCAGGCACATGCACACACATGTGTGTGCACATACACACACAAGTACACACACACACACTTCTGCCACCACCACTTCCCTGCCCAGGGTCAGGGTCAAGAATTTTAGTCACAACCAAAGATTGAGTTGCCTTTTCATCTCTGGTCCCCAGTGGGAAGGATCCCTTAGTAGGGCTCACTAGTTTGCCTGTTCTTCCATAGCTATGTGGTCCAGAAGACAGTGGTCTTCTATTAATTGAGCTTTTGGCAAGTTAGTGGTCTATAACCAAGCTTGGCTCACAGTCACTTGTCCAAGAGAGTGTCTTTTGAGATTTTATCTCTTATTTGAAAATGGGTTTGAATAGAATGGGGGAAACTACCTGACCATAATTCACTGAACTGAGTTAGAAGATATGAGTCTCCTATCTTTTCTATTATCTGGTCTTCAGTTTCCTCACCCATAAAATAGGGAGTTGGACTAGAGGTCCTATCCAGGGCCAATGTGCTATGATTTAATTCTATTTTATGAATCAAATGGGAAAATATATGCAAAAAATATTCCTTAAACTCTAAAGCACAGTGAAAAGAAATATGAAGTATCATTGTGCCATAAAGACTGGGAAAGTTATTTTCTAGCACCTGGTTCTCATGAAGCTGTCAGATAAATTTGATAACTATAAGTTTATCCAAGTTCCTCCTTGTGAAAACTTTTCCACCTGTTCTCATGACAAAATATTTATTAACTTAAAAATATATTTTGGATAGTTAAAAATTATAATTTCCTACATGGGAGTCAAGTATTTCAAAAGTTGCATGGGAATGTTGCATTTAACATGGAAATGTTATTGTGAATCTCTGGATGGGGCTGCAGTAATTAGGAAGTATGCAGGATCCATTTGGCTTGATAAAACTCAGGAAATGGGTTGAAGGAAGGCATAGTGGAACAGTAAAGAAGAAACAGCCATGGAATAGAATCAGAAGACCTAATATTGGGTGCCAGCCCCATCACTGGCTAGCCACGTGATTTTGGGGGGAGTGTAAATGTAGATTATAGTTTTTGTACAAAATGAGATATCATTTTTAGAGTATTTATCACAGTGTCTGGTACATAGTAAGTGCTTAATAAATATTTATTCCTCTTTCCCTTCCTTCTCCTCTCTCCTTTATTTTATTTAAAAAAAAAACATCGATGCAAAAGTTGACCAACAAAAGTAGCAGGGAAAGCTGGAAACAGACAAGTCAAGTCTTTTCATATAGAATGGAAGAGCTAGAAAATAATTGTAAGTAGGACCCGTGACTGGCCAAAAAAAGGACATGGAGATGGTACAGAATCCATAGGGCAGAATGCAGGAGATACCAAATGATCTGTCCAAAGAAGAACTGGTAAAGGATGAAAGGCAAAGACTCAGACAGCCTGCTTTTTAGATAAGAAGACCTTTACTGTTTTGTTTTAGTTTTTTCCCATGGGTACTTGTTATAGAGTGAACCCAAGATCTAACAAGTCCCCTAGGCTTTATTATTGGTATCATTTTTATCATTCTGATTTCTGATGATGATGATTCTGTCTCCATGGCCTTAGTTTCATTATCTGCAAAATAAGGGGGTTGGACATGATCTCCATAATCCCTCCTAGATCTGAATCTATGACCCCATTTCTTTCCATTAGAATATAAGTATCTTTAAAGCAGAGGCTGTTTCATTTTTTGTTTTGAATCCCCAAAGCTGAGCACAGCACCTGGCACATAGTAGGTGTTTGATAAAACCTTATTAAATTAAATTGGTGAGAGTAATTAGTGTGTCATCTAGCAAAATAATACATTGTTTTCATCATTGTAAAGATGCTAGGCAGAATTCTTCCATGTAGGTTACTGAAAAAAAAATATTATCTATCAAGTATGAGCCAAGAATTGAATATGGTTTTAACGAAGAACACTCCAATAATTCTTTACTGAGTATCAAATATAGGAAATGTGTAGGGAACATCTCTGGGACCTCTAGAAGGACCACATTGGATATTTTGTGAACACTATTAGCATAACTCAGACAGCTCCTATCAAGTTTGTCTGGCGCCCCAACATACTCTAGGTACTTGATGATATTATTACAAGTTTTGTTACCCTTCCAGGTGCCTTGTCTGGGCAAGTGGACTCACTCCCCATTATTGGTGGAGTGGCGTACAGCTGGATAAATAAGTGTAGGTCTAGTCAACCTTCATTATGTAGACATTCTTGAGTATTATCTCAAAGTTAAGAGTGTCATGACATCTTACCATTTTCGTAAGCTATCAAGGGTGGAAGAGGGGAAGAAAACAAACATTTATTAAACACCTACTTATGTACCAGGCACTGTGCTAAATATTTTGGAAATTGTGGTCTACTGCTATAGAGATATTATGGGCAGGGTTTGGAGTTAAAAGACCTAGGTTCAAATCCCAGGACTGCTACTACTCTTTGTGTGACTTTGGACAAGTAATGTCTCCTCCCTGACCCTCAGTTGTACATGGTTCCAAGCTCTAAATCCATTATCCTGCCTTGCAACAACAAAAATACCCAGAAATTTTCTAGTCAAGGATGATATGCCTTCTGAAATATAGCCCCCTTCTCCATTCTGACTAGAAATCGCCTGAATCACTTCTCAATCGAGGTTGTCAATGCTTATTCCACTAGAGAAAGTGACCTCTCTAGGTCCCTGAAATAGCCACTCATAGCTTGCAGTTGCCACCAATCCTGTAACTTCTCCTTCCTGAAAAATGATTGATGGCATATGAGTCTGACAGCTCTTGCTGGAATTAGAAGCAAGTGACATATTGGATCTTCTCCAGATGGGCTTTGTACCATGGTACAAAATAGAAACAGTACTGCTTAGTCTGAGAGATGATCCCTTGGGGAAATGGATAAAGGCCATGTGCCAGTGGCAGGTCTTTGGGGTTTATGCTGTATATCTGACACATAAACAGAGAAAGCTATACCCTCATCTGGGTTCTTCATCTAGCTCTGGTGACTCATCTCTGCAGAGGCCAGGGCTGTTTCTGACAATTCCAAAGGAATCAAGTGAATAATTACCACTCCCACTAAAGAGATCTTGGAGGTAGACCACTTGAGTACTCTGTGCTGAAGTTGTCTTTCAATATCTGCAAGATTCCTTCAGTCAAGACTGGAGTCCTTTGGGATGACTTGTGTAAAGTTATTACCTACAGTGCCACCAGTAATGGAAGCTGCTAGCTGTAAATCTCTTTTGCATTAAACTTGGAATGTGCAGAGTATCCAGTCTGTCTCAGGGCTTGAGTGAGAAAGAGAATGTAATCCTAAACTTTAGTGATCAGATTAAGTTACAAAGCCTAAGGCTCAATATAGGCCCATTTGAGGGCATTAATTTGCATTTGAGATAGTTTATCATTCTATGAGAAGACTTTGGAAGTATCTATTGAGAGAATTATTTTTTGGCAATAAATAAAATCCAACTTTTAGCAACTGGCAATTTACATGTTCAATCCTTTCAACAAACTGTGTTCTTATTTGTTTTTACAATATTTTGAAGTGTTGCAATGAGCTGCTCATACTTTCTTACCCCTCCCTCTGATCATCTTAAAGACTTCTGACCAGGATTAGAATTGTGGTCAGTGTCCTAGGGAACAGTTTTTCTGCATATAGGTAACAAGTCTATGAGGTCACACCTGTGACCTTGACATTTTGAGTCCTATGCACCAATGTTACTCATTGCCCAATTTTTAATTACAGCAATTCATTCCTAGAGTTTTCTCTTGTTAGATAGCTATCTATTGTGAAAAGAAAAGAATTCACGAGTGAATAAGGTTCCCAGGCCAGTTCTTGTTGAAGGAACAACCGGGGAGGAGAGCATTCACACAAAGGGGCCCTAGTTCTGACTCAGACCAAAATACGGGTTAAATTAACCAGTAATAATCCCCTTCACACACTTCTGTATTATCTGTTTGTTCTTTACCTTGTGCTCCATGGCTGTGGCATGTTGATAAGAAGACCAAGAGGAGAGTTATGTCATAGAGGTAGGCGTGGCTATATTGTGATCTGCAGAAATAGAAGACATACCCACAGTTCCATCAAAGTATCCAACAGAGAATCTTATTCTTGTTTCTGGTGCCCTAGCACAGTGTCCTAAAAGTTCCTCCATAAATGACTTCACACACGCAATTGCGGAGGGGGGTTCTATGGACTCTCTCTGAGAACATTAGAACTTTCAAACACCACGCTTATAATCCAAAACTTTGGACAGCAAACCCCAGATAGTAGGATTATCTCAATTGTTATCTCGCATTACTGACCCAGCATACTTTATACAAAGCCACCTAGCAGAAAGAGAGCATGAAAGATGTACGATGCCAAAAGAATACTTTGCTGACATTAGTTCTGTTTTTATTTCAGTGAGGTAATAGCGTCATTTGTCTTTCCAATCATAGCCGGAGTTCCATTACTCGTGAGAGCTATTATTTTCTCAGGAGTTATACCATACTGCTCCCATGCATCCATCACTACATTTTTATGTTCTCTTCTTCTGATAGCACAGTACCAAAGGATGACTTTGCAGAGATCTTCTGTCACATAAATTCATAAGTAACATCTTTCACAAATATTAGCATATATAAGTGTCACAGATACCAGAGAGATCACTTTTAACAAGCCGGTTAGTATCATTACTAGCAAATTATTCCTTAAAAGTTTGTAGTCCCCTAAAACTTATGATTTTTTGGTAGACTATGCATAATGCTGCAATTTAATTATCTTTACTTCTCTTTCCATTTCCTTATATTCTCAAGAACATCTATATATGGCATAATTACTTCTATTACTCTATCTTCTTACCATTTCCTTTTGGGAATGAATGAATTGTGTATGACTTTTTTTTTCTCTAATAGCTACATATATTGATGCTTTAATGCTTAATGTCAGAAATCCTATACATTCATTTTCTTTGTAGTTAATAGTCTAAAGATTCGAATTCTTCTTATTTCTGTTACATAGATTCTATCAGCTGAGGAAATGTCCCTACCATACTGCCAACATGACACTCTAATCTACTCTGGTCATAGGGTTTTTCCAATCTTAAGTAACCAGTCTCACCACCTTACATGTAAGTGCCAATGACTTAAATTCACTCATGCCCCAAGTTCTAGAGCTCCTAGTGTATATTCTCTTCTTATCTCCTGCCATTATTTTCCCATCCTTTGGAGACACTAAAGGGAGCTCAGAAACCTGCCATTCAGATATGTTACTAGACATCCCACAGAGGCTTCCTAATATTGTTATTGCTGAATGGTAGTTAGAGAGAACATGAGAGCCCAGACCTCCCCAATGTAAATTAGTAAATCAGTACACAACAAAATCTGGCCAGGTCCACATGAATACATAGAAATAAAACATCCATTAATATTTCTCTCTCTCTCTCTCTCTCTCTCTCTCTCTCTCTCTCACTATCTCTCTCTCTGTCTTTCTCCCTCTTTCCCTCTCTCTTTTTCTCTCCTCCCTCTCTGTTTCTCCCTTCTTTCCCTTCCTTTCTCCCTCCTTTTCTTTCCCCACTCTCTCTCTTCTCTTTCTTACTCCATTCCTTCCTTCTTCCTTTCTTTCTCTCTCTGACCCCTCCACACACATTCATAAGTTTATCCTTCCTTTTCAACATTCCCTACCCACTCTTTCATTTTAGAAATATCCCTGCTTCTCAAACCTTCTTCCACAGGAACTAGCTCCCATCACCATGCTTGTACCACCAGCACTGAAAATACATACTGACAGGGTAGCTAGGTTGTACAGCAGATAGAGAACCAGCCCTGGGGTCATGGAGAACCTGATTTTAAATCTGGTCTTGGACACTTGACACTTATTAGCAGTGTGACACTGGGCAAGTCACTTAACCCTGAGTGCCTTGCCAAAAAAAGGAAATACATACTGCTCACTCTTTTTTTTCTTTTTTTTTTTTTTAAAGCAATTGGGATTAAGTAACCTTGCTCAACGTTACACGGCCAGGTGTTTCTGGGTGGGTGCTAAGTGTCTGAGCCCGGATTCGATCCCAGGTCATCCCTACTCTGGGGGCAGTGCTCTTACTCGCTGTGCTACCTGGCTGCCCCTATTCTTTTTTTTTCTTTTCCATGAAGTATTTTTTCATCCTCTTTATCATGTTCTAATCTGTCTTTGTCTCTTTTACCTTTTTTCTTTGCTATTTTACTCAGTTCATATTTCTTCTTTTCACCTTTAATTTTGTGCTTTTCTGGATCTTTATTTCACTCTCAGTATTTTTGCTGTTTTCTTTTCTTTGTTACTTTCCTTTTCTCTTAGTTTAATTTCTCTTTCCTTCAATTCTCCCCTTTATTTTTAGTATTATTTTTTTAATAAATTTAAACTCTCTTTTAAACTATGCCAGAATATAATGGTTGCTTCAGACACATAGTAGTTATTAAATGGGATTTTTGTAAAGTGCTTCACACAGAGTCTGACATATAGTAGGTCCTTAGTAAATGTTTGCTCCCTTCTCTCCCCCTTTCCTTTGTTGATATTCCCAATCTCTCTTGATACCTTCCCTCCCTCCCCATGAACCACATCTTCCTTTTCTCCAAGGAAAGAGGGGATGAGTCTATTGACCATATTAATCCATCCATAGGGTTTTACTTTAGTGTTCATATAATTCTGATTACAAGTTTTCTCACATTCAATAGATTCATAATTTCCTCCTCCCAATGGGGTTATATACTTGCTCACTCAATTCTTTTTTTTTCTTTTCCATGAAGTAATTTTTTCTTCCTTTTTATCATGTTCTAATCTGTCTCTTCTGCCTTTTTCTGTCCTATTTTACTTGGTTCATATTTCTTCCTTTCACCTTTAATTTTGTGCCTTTCTGGATCTTTATTTCACTCTCAATATTCTTGCTGTTTTCTTTTTTACTTTCCTTTTCTCTTAGTTTAATTTCTTTTTCTTTCAATTCTCCCCTTTATTTTTAGTCCTCTCTTATTCAGAACTTTTGTCTTTCATTCATCTTTGCGAACTCTGTTCTCTCCAAGATGACACAGTAGATAAGATGAAGGCTAGACTTGGAGTCCAAAAGACTTGAATTCTAATTCCACACTAATTAATTGCATGACCATAGGCAAGTTACTTAACCTCTTTGAGTCTCAGACTTGATTTCCTGGTCTACCACTTTGCTCATTCATAAACCACCATTCTAGAAAACCTTATGCACTGACTTCTATCATTCTCAAACTGCCAATCTTCATCCTTCAGTAACTCCTACTATCTAATCTCTCTGCTCCTGCTCTATGGATCCTGAACATTGATGGGAAAATTAATGAATCTGAGCTGGTTTCATCCACAAAAATTTATAATATATAATCTTAGGCAAGTACTCAGAGCTGCTCAGCAGTTTTTCTCTTATACTCTTTGCTTATCTTAAATCTCTTAAGCACTTAGTTCCCCCAGGCATCTCTCTAAATTATTAAATTGTAGGGAAAATGCTTATCTATATTGGTTGAGGGAGATCTTTACTAGGACCTTTCTCTACTTAAGAAATCATCCCTCTGGTAAAAAAAAAAAACTTTATACCAACTTTTTCAGACTCTTTCTTCTCTTCTTTAAGTCCCCAATCACACTTAAACCTCCATATTTATGGAGATGACCTAACTTCATTCACTGATAATCTTCATCTCATCCAGTGTAGATTCTCACAACTTCACTTTTTCATCCCTCAAAATTTCTCAGCCGTCATCACTCAATCTCTTCCTTCCTTCCTGTCACAGAACTTCATATTCTGTTCAATAGCAATTGGTCCCATACCTAGAAACACAGCACAGGGAACATGCTTGCCAGCAACACATTCACTGAAGAAGGTGGTGAAAGATCCATTACCACCCCCAGTGATCTTGTTGCTTGGCATCTGACCATCAGGCTACATACCGTATTCCAGGCTGTACAGCTCCCAACAAGCATTGCCAGTCTGGATACTGGCCTGGCCTCCTTGGACAGAGATACACTCAAGCATGATAAAGGCATGCAGGGGTCCACTGGACTAAAAAAGACATGGAAAGGAGAGCAACACAAGTTTCTTACCTACTGACCAGTAGGGAGTCTCTGGGAAAGAAGTTAGTGAGTAATATTTTTCAGTATGTTTATATCTATCAATATCATTCTCATGTTTAAAAATTTTCAGTGACTTCCTGTTCACTTTCAAATCCTTTTCCTTTCAATCAAGGTCTGCTCTCTAGGTACTTTAGTAGATAGATTCTAGACTTGGAGTCAGGAGGGACTGTGTTTGAATTCTACAGCAGACACTTGCTAGTTGTGTGACCATAGGCAAGCCACTTAATCTTCTCTGTGCTCCACTTTCCAAATGTGTTATATGAGCCAGTTGGGCTCAGTGGCTGCCCTGGAGAAGAATTGTGAGGAAATTGCTGCAGATGGTGCTGAGGGGGTAAATGATTGTAAGAATTATTCATTTGTTTTTTATCTTTTTCTTCACATTAGATCTGTCTTTTTCTGTTCTATGAAAATATTCTCTGCAGTCATTAAATGTCAATAAAAGTGTGATACTTGCAAAAAAGAAAAATATCTTGGCTGTGGTATGAACAATGGAATGGACAAGGAGTGGGTAGAGGTGGAATGATGTGTTAGCAGGCATTTGAAATAATCCAGGTGGGTAGTAATGTGAGTAGGGAGAATAGAGAGGAGGATATAAATATCAAAGGTTTCATAATATCATAATTTGTTCAATGAATGAATATGAGAGGCTAGACAGGGAAGAATTAGTGATAATCCTAAAGTTTCAAATATACTAGACTGGGTGAATGTTGGTTTTGTGGAAATTAAAGAGCCAGAGGGAGGAAAGAGATTAGGAGGACATGTGATAAGTTTACTTTGGAACATTGTGAGTTTGAAATGCTAGTGGGACATCCAGGAAAATTCCTGTAGGCTATAGGAAATGACAATCTGGAGCTCAGAGAAGGGGACAGATGTAAATTTTGGAGTTATTTAAAATAGATGTAGCAGTTAAGTCTGCAGGCGTATATATAGAAAAGAGTGCCAAAAACAGGTCCTTACAGAACACTTACTTTAAGGGGTCAATAAGAGGATGAAAATTCAATGAAGGACACGGAATAGAAATAGAGGAGTAAGAAGAAAGTCAGAACAGTTTAAGACCTCTGAGGTCAAGAGAGAAGAGTACTCAATAGAGTGTCAAATACTACATAAATATCAAATAAAATTAGGACTGCAAAAAAGCCATAGGATTTGAATATTAGGAGATCATTTAAAGATCTTGGCAATTTCAGAATGGTGGTAGTAAAAGCCTAACAACAAAAGTTGATGAGAGAGTAGGTATTAGGGAAGTGGTGACATCTTGTAGAGATAAATTGCTCCAGAAGGTTAGCAGTGAAGGGAAAGAAAAACAAAAATTAAATGAGTTTAAAAGATCATGAAAAAGCTTTATTTGGATGGAAGATACCTAAGGCAGATGAGGAGACAATGGAGATAAAGAGTAATTAAAGATATATGGGGTAAATGAATGGTCTTAAAAGCAAGGTCCTGAAGGAGATAAAAGAAAATGGGATTAAGCACAAAGGTAAAGGGATTAGCTTCATTGGGTAGAGATGTTTTAATGGAATTTACCATGTTTGCAGTATGATTTATCATTTGATTAGGAGATAACTCTCAATTGGAGAAATAAAAGTTATGGCAATGTAAATATTGGTAATACTTCTGGGTGCATTTTCTGGCTCTGGTTTTCCAGTGTGAGCATTACAAAAATGCAAAATTCATAAATAATCATGGTTAAATTCCAGGGCAAGCTATTTGCAAAGAGATTATTGGTCTGTTATGCCTGAAAGGAAGTACAACATATTAGTTGTACAATCCATCTGGATCAATGTTTGGTAAAGAGTGAAATGTGTTACTTTGTGTCTAGATTACTCTCAATGTATCCTCTAGACAGTACAATAACTGCAAAACCACCCACTGCTCTTTAGCATTAGAGCTTTTAAAGCCATTGCACTATGTTTAAGTGGTCATGTGATTTTACATATATATATATATATACACACACACACACACACACACACACACATAGGCACGTCTGCACGCGAGCGCGCGCGCACACACACACACACACATACCCTCAGCCTTCCCAGTGATTTGTGAGGATAAGTCATCCAACATAAATGTGGGTTTTGAGACCAGGGATTTAAGGAAAAAAGGAAAATATTTGGAACATTTTCTATAGGCAAAAATGCAAGAAGTCAGTAAGAATAGAGCAAGAGAATGTTTGAATAGCAGTTGAAGTCCCACTTGAGATTGCGCTTTATAAATGTGTCTTGAATGAAATCATAACAGTCTTACAGCTTTTTTTCAGTAATGCCCAGTAGCAAGACCAAGAGAAGTCAGATGTGGAGCTTGCACAAGGAGGATTGTTAGTTGGGAATGGTGTTGACATTCCAAGGGGCACACTGGAATGGTCTAGAGATAGTTGATCCAGGTTAGATTAGGATTCAGGAAGAGTAGGGTGAATTAGTATAGGGATGGGGGTTGGAGGGAGAGGTAGTCAGGACATGTAACTTCTGTCTAATGTAGTAATATTTTTTTCTGACTAGGATTGGGACATTGGTGTGATGGGAGGTAGATTGGTGTGGCATGCTCTATCAGAAGAACTGAAATAATAAACTTGCAGAGTTAATCAATCTCAAAGTTTCAATAAAAATTCAACAAACATTTATTAAGAATCTGCTATATTCCAGTCACTGTGCTATTTTTAAAAAGTAAAATTGTTTCTACTGTCATAGAGCTTACATTCTATTAGGGAAGTATTAGGGATAGGGCACACAGATAATTTGGAATGCAGTGTTTGGGAATGTGCCTGTTCCCTGGCTTTGTAACAGATGCTATAGGAAGTGTGGTAATGTGCAAAGCAAGGCCTGCATAGCATCTCATGCCTCTCATGTTCTTCTGCCACTCAATGCAATCAATCATTTAAGTACATTCTCTCTGTCATGTGCCTTCATTATTTCCCCTTTCATTGTCTCTTTCTGAAAGCCAATGGTATTGTTTTTAAGCCATCATCTTTATTTCTCAGTAGCATATGAATACAACCTTCTGGATATGTTATGTTTTCACATGACAAACATTTATGGCTTTTACTCACTTTGTAGCACTTTAGGACAACTAGGTAGCACAGTGGATAGAGTACCAGACCTGGAGTCAGGAAACTGCAAGCTCAAATCCAGCTCCTTATTATACTTATTAAGTGTACACTTTTTAATTGTGTGGCCCCAGGCAAGCCATTTAAGCCTATTTGCCTCAGTTTCCTTATCTATAAAATGATCTGGAGAAGGATATAGCAAACCATTCCAGAATCATTGCAAGAAAACCCAAACAAGATCACAAAGAGTCATACACGACTGAAACAACTGAACAAAAACTCAATTTGTGAAAGGTCTCTTGTAACAAATTAAGACAAGGAAGTTAAAACCAATAACAGACATCATCTGAAAATGCAAACTACATCTGTAGCACACCCCACCTTTCTATTTTAAAGCAAAATGAGCAGAAATCTATATTCTCTGGCTTCCATATCCTACCCTTTGGGGAAAAACAAACAAATAAATTTCTTGTCAAATATGTATTTTCAAGCAAAATAAATCCCCTCAATGCCTGTATACAATATGTGTGTATGTATGTGTGTACATATATGTATGTGTGTGCATATGTGTCTATGTAATCGTAAAATCTTTTTAAGCATGATGAGAGTCAGTGTAGAGCCTCTGGACTTTAAGGCAGAGGACCTAGGCTTGAATCCTGATTCTACAACTTCCTTTCTCTATGACTTTGATCAAGTTACTGGACTTCTCAGACCTCATCTGTCAAATGAGTGGGTTGGACTCTATTGCCTCTAAGGTTTAAATGTCTATTATTCTCTCACCAATTAACTGTTTTAAGTTCATATAAAACTTGTCCTAGAAATATCTGCTAGGACCAGAAGTTAAAGAATCTGTCTCATAAAAGGCCTGTGTTTAACCTGACCAATATAGGAAACTTGTGCATTTTACTCAAAATCTCTGTGTATCTGTTCAGATGGATTTCTTCATATATACACAACTCCATGAGCAGAACTAACTACTAAGGTATTGCGGTAACTTTGATACTAAGATAAACTACTAAGAAATTTTACTCTTGAGAAATCCACCAATGATTCTGTACTGAGAAGATAGAAGTGATTGCATTTATTAAGTTGTATGAGAACAATAGAGATGATCCTGCCAATAAGTTTATCACAAATATGCCAATTTTTTTCTAGTAAAAGTTACTGAAAATCCTAGAAGTTAATGACAAAGATTAAAATGATGCCACTTGGGAAGAAGGGAAAGGGAGAAAAGAAACATTTATTAATCATGTGACAGTTTCCGTGCCAGGTTCTGGTGCAAAGACAAAAGCAAAGCAGTACCTGACCTCAAGGACCCTGGTTACTCTATAGTGAGGCAATGCCAGTTGTAAGCTGCTAAAACATCAATATTTTATTGCCCATATACTTAGGGTGTCCCAAAAGGCTTACTACATGAAGTTTTGAGCTCTTAGTTTAAAGCTTATTTTACAGAAGGGATATAAAACCCAGGAGATAAATTCTCTGTTTAAAACCAGGTCTTGCCTTCCAAAACTGAGCATATTTATATTCCAAATAGGATGTAAGCTCTTCGAGGACAAGAACTGTTTAATTTCTGTCTTTATATTCTGAGTACTTATCAGAGTGCCTGGTATTTAATAAATGCTTATTAATTGACTGTTGATTGATCAAAGAAGGTGAATGGAGAAGAAAAATGCCCCCCACACACACACTCAGGACACCCAGTCAAAGTTCTCTTGACCATAGCTTCAAATTCTAATTCTCTGAAAACTGATAACCCATGTAGTATATACATGGCAACTCTCCATCAACCAGAATAATCATCATGCTTCTTTCGATAACCATGCCAGATAAAAGAGGATTTATTGTAAGGCAGCATTAATTTTAAATGCATACTGAAATATTAATATTTCAAGGGGTCTCAGCCATACAACTACATGAATATTTCTTTTGACAAGTGTTTATGTTCTTATGTTAGATTCATTTCTAATATAGGGTCCTCCTGGAGAACAAGGAAGAGAATACACTCTTGAAGGATACTATAACAAGGTATTTATTTTCTTTTGTGGTACTTTTGTATATATAATGAATGTACATGGTAGTGAATCTGAAAATAGCTTTGTCCTAACTTCAAGTATAGTCTTTGTGTATCCTAACTGGTACGTCCTTAACACCCAAACATAAGCAGGCAAAGTGTTTTCAAATAACAAAAACAAGAAATCTTTATTCAAAATTATCATTAGTTATTTTTTTTTTGAAGAGGGGCCTCCAAATAAATTTATTCTCAATTTTTTTCTACAGTTAGAAACTTGTCTGCACTTCTATGTACAGATAACATGTTTTTGAAATATGTGATGTTTTTCTATTAATATATAACATTATTAAAATAATGTATTATATAATAGTATATATGTGTATACATATATATATGTGTATACATATATATATACATATATATATATATATATATGAATACAGGTTCCTTGAGGTCAGGGACTGTATTCCCTTTTGTATTTGTACCCACAACACTTAGCAGAGTACTTTGTACATCATAAGCACTTGATAAATGATTTGTCATTCATTCATTAATTCATTTGTTCATTCACTCACTGCCACTTTCATATCATTCCTCTCCCTCTCCCAGTGTTTTCTAAGAAAACAAAACAAGGGGATCTTGCCTCAAAGGAAATGGGGGAAATCTTCACTGTAGGTCAAGTTGTATGATAACCCTCCTAATAATACCACCACCTATCCAAAGTATAAAAGTGTAGAATAAATATTTGTGCCCTAAGATAAGGAATCTTTAATGTTTTATAACAAAGAACTACTTTTTATTTCCCCAAAGTCCTGTGATCCCAAGAGTAGCAAGCAGGATTTTGACTGTATAATTGCCAAGCGTAACAGGAAGGGGAGTGCCTCTCCCAGCTTTGATCCTTTCTGTAGTGGCACTCATGGCAAACTATAGAGGGAAAGCAGGGTGTAGAGGTATAAGGCTTCAACCCTAATAGTAGATCTCATTCTGTGAGTTGAGAACACCTGCTGTATATGATCATGAATTTAGAAGGGACATGACAAGCCAGCCCAATCCTCTCATTTTGCAGAAGAGATTGAGAGAAATTACCTAACTTGCCCAAAGTCACAAAAGTAATTAGTGATAGAGGCAGGAATTAAACAAAAGTCTTATGACTCCCAAACCAGAGTTCTTTCAGTTTTACCATGGTGCTATCTCATTAGCATTAATAAGCTGGGGCTAATTATGCTGAAATGCAGACATGCAGTTGGAATTATTTCTCATTTTATTGCTTTCATCTGTGTTTATATTTCCAAATTTTATGAATTCTCCATGTCTACTTTATATTCCTTTGGGAATCCCAACTCTGCTTATAAGGTGAAAAATTACTCAGAAGATAGAGCACTGGACCTAGAGAAAAGAAGACCCGAGTTTGAATCTTATTAATTATGTGAACCTAAGCAAGTCACTTAACTGATACCTGCCTCAGTTTCCTCAACTGTAAAATGAGGACAATAATAATAATACCTACTTCCCAGGGTTATTGGTTACAGAAAGAAACATGCTAGTTAATCTCATTGATGGGGAGTTGCCACATAAACAATACAGGGGTTTTCAGTTTTCAAAGAATTAACATTTGAAGCCATAGGGAAGAAGGCTTTTACTAGGTGTTCTTAGTGGGGGGGAGGGGGGGAGGGGTGGAAATGATAGTTAGCTAGCTAGCTTCATACAAAATTTAGCTAGGTGGCACAGTATATAGAGCACCAGGACAGAAGTTAGGAAGATTTGAGTTCAAATACAATCTCAGACACACACTAGTTGTGTGACCCTGGATGAGTCACAACCTTTATCTTCCTCAGTCTCCTCATCTGTAAGTGGTAATAATAACATCTGTCTTACAGAGTTATTGTAAAGATAAAATGAGATATTTAAGTACTTATTATAGTACCTAGCAAATATTAAGTGCTTAATAAATGCTTCTCTGCTTTTTAAATTTTAGAATTTTCAGTAACTTGCTAGAAAAAAAAGCTGATATATTTGTGACAAACTGACTGACAGGATTATCTCTATTATTTCTATACAAGTTTTTATGAAGCTTAATAAACTTTTTATTAAAATAAACTGAGTTGACTCTCAACAACAAGGATTATTACATATTACAAAATTAAAACTTAACACATTTCTATCTACAGTGTACCCAGATCTCTAGGATGTATTGTAAGATATTCAAACTAATAAACAGTAATTGGCACCACTGTGATAATATAAACCAAGAGTTCCTAAAGGGTAGAATATTTCAATCCCTTTTAGTAAATTTACAAAATGGTGACTTTACTACTTAAATATTTATCATCCTTTCCAAAAACTTCTGAGTTCTCATCTCTAAAGAACTCCCAAATGAGTTGGTATAGTGAATTTGTCTTTGATGACTCAGTTTTTCCTTAAGCATGTGGGGAGGGGAGAGATTTATATATGGAGCTGAGTTCAGAATTAATTTGATTAGACCTTAAAGGGACATTTCAAAAGAATGTGTGCTGTAAGGGCTGCCAGTTAAATTGAAGTCAAGCTTCCTGGAATTAGAGCTTGGCAGCTCATATTTAAAATGTAATGTTACCAGGAGAGCATTGTTGCCCATCAATGTTTTCATTACAAGTGGACATATTACTGGAGGAGCTGAACTGTATCAATTTTTATATTCTTACTATAAATGAAAGAAGAAGGTTACAGATAAATGTAAAGTATTCTTTAGACAGGAAACAAAAGGAACAGATGGAGTGAGTTTTATCATGTACCCCAAAGTTACAAGAACTATCATTTCATGGAATATTTGGTCATCATCCATAATAGTACTCATGACAGGTGTTTGCAAAAAGACCACAATGAAAATAATTGTGATTTATGCATCAACATTGATAGCTGAGGATGAAGTGGTAAAGAAATTTTATGAAGAACTTGTCAAAACTCTATAAATCAAATCAGCATACACTCATACTTGGTGACTTCCATGAAAAAGTAAGAAAAGGTGAGGATATGGAGAAATAGATAAGAAATTATGATTCAAGAAAAAGAAATGAGAAAGAATAAAAAATTTTAGATTATGTCTTATGTCTCTATATCATGAACCCTTTCTTCAGAGACAGAATTGGTGGGCATTAGATATGGGGGGCACTAAATAATATTACAAAGAATGAAACTGACTACATTTTAATGAACAGGAAAAGACCTAATAGAGGTGTGAAAGTTATCTCTCAGTTCTGTCTGTGCAAAATTAGATCACTGACTCATCAGAAGTAAGATCAGAATTTATAATAAGCAAGAAAAATAACATCAATTGGAAAATATATGGTATATAATTAAGAAGTTTTAACACTGAATTAAGCAAATGATTGAAAATCAAAAATAGGAAATGGACAACAGAAACTACCTAGACATTGATTGCAATAATTTCCTCCAGAAGTCAGACCAGTATAAAGCAACTGCTATAACAAACTAATTAAAAGAGACCAAAAAATTCCTTAGTTATGAGAAAAAGAAGACTGAAAAAGGCAAAACCAGGTTAGCATATATAGTCACCTATAAAATCTTATCTTAGTGTCTTATAAAGCAGAGAGAAACAGTGGAGAGTAAAACCAGTCTAAACAAAGTTTGGCGAACTACCCAACTAATAAAGGACTTCCTAAGGGCATCCAAAGATGAAAATGTAACAAACATAAGAAGAATGGGAAATTTTGTAAAAACTGCCAAAAATACTTTCTCTTTGAAGCATAGTACACCACACATGCATCCTGAAATTACAGTCCCCAAGGTGCTTACAGAAAAAGTAGAAATATCACCAAAGAGTAAAATATGAAAAAAGATAATCAATTAGATTGTTTCCATGAAGAAGATCGGATCGTGCTAGAGTCAACACAAATGTGAGGCCTTTGAGGGACAGGATATCTAAAGGAGTGTAACACACCAAAGGTCTAAAATAATGTCTCAGACCTTATAAATACAAAAAAAGGTGACATGGGAAACATCAATACCTCCTAACATATATGTTTATTTTCTCATCTATATAAAATCTTTATCAGGGTCATCTCTACAAAAATTGATGATACATAAATAGGCTTTCACAAATGATATTCAAAAATATAACATCTTTACCGTTTCATGATTGACCAAAAGATGTAGAAAATACAAGATGTCATTGTTTGTCTTTTTCTAATGTAATATTTATTCTTAACATTTTTTAAAATTTGAGTTCCAAATTCTCTCCTTCCCTTCAGTCCCTACCCCACCCTCTGAGAAATCAAGAAATATTATATCCATTATACATGTGAAATCCTGTAAAACATATTTACATATTAGCCATGTCACAAAAAGCAAGAAAAATAAAGTGAGAAAATTGTGCTTCAATTTTAACTCAGACTTTATCAGTTCTCTCTCTGGAGGTAGATAGCATTTTTCATCATGAATCCTTCAAAATTGTCATGAATGATTGTTTTGATCAGAGTAGCTACATTTTTCAGAGTCAATCATCCTTACAATATTGCTGTTATTGTACATGATGATTTCCTGGTTTTGCTCATTTCACTTTGCAGAGCTTCATGTAGGTCTTCCCAGGTTTTTCTTGAATTCCCTCCCATCATTTCTTATAGCACAATAGTATTCCATCACTCATATATCACAACTTGTTCAGCCATTACCCAATTGATGAACATCCCCTCAGCTTCCAATGCTTTGCCACCATAAAAAGAACTCCTATATTTTTGTCCATATACATCTTTTTTCTTTGATTTCTTTGCGATCCTGACCTAGTAGTCATGTCAAAGGGTATGCACAGTTTTATAACTCTTTGGGCATAGTTCCAAATTATTCTCCAGGATGGATGAACCAGTTCAAAATTCCACCAACAGTTCATTAATGTTCCTATTTTGCTACATGCCCTTCAGCATTTGTCATTTCTGGCTGGTGTAAGGTGGTACCTCTGAATTGTTTTAATTTTTGCATTTCTCTAATAAATAGTGATTTAGAGCATTTTATATGACTGTAGATAGGTTTGATTTCTTCTGAAAACTACCTGTTCATATCTTTTAACTACTTGTCAATTGCTGAATGGCTCTTAATTTTATAAATTTAACTCAGTTCCCTATATATTTGAGAAAGGAGACTTTTATCAGAGAAACTTGCTACAATTTTTTTAATATTACTTCTTTATCTGTGGTGTTATTGTTGTTCTGACTCTTCATGACCGTACTGTAATTGCCAAGGAAAGGCAACTTCCCAGGTTCAAAATACCAGCATAGGTGCTCTCCATTTTATTCAGTGACAAACCAAGAACAGAGAAGATCAAAACATGACATCATTCCAAATACAGCATTTACTAAGCGTGATTAAATAATCTCCAAGTACTACCCCACCCCAGGACCTTCCAATCATTTAATCAATCACAAAGTCCGGTACTAAATACCTCTCCACCCCTAGGCTATACCTTCATTTAGTCCACCACAAAGCCCTCTTCTCAAATGGAGATTAGTTTCCAAACATAAGTAAAATACATTCATTTGCTCAACCATAGGACACAAAAAGGTCAAAAGTTCCCCACCCCTGGATCACAATTGAATCTACCCCAGAGTTACATCAAGTTTAAGCACAGCACTTAATACCCAAATGGAGGTCTTTTCTTCATCTTGACAAGAGGCAAGTTCTCAGCAATCTTAGTTCCTGGGGAGACAAGGCTTAGCAAGGCCACAAGATACACTGCCAGTCCCTTCATGAATTCATCCTCTGTCTGTAGAACAGTCCTAGAACCCTGAAAACATTAGCAAAGCCCTCTCCCAGGATTTCTGTAAACATACAACAAGAAAATCCTTCTTCAGGGATTCTGAACCAACAGAAAGGTTCCCAGACCCCTGCAACAATAGCACTGTCCTTCACCAGTGGACAGTATTCATTCTGTCTGCAGGACAGTCTCCAGACCCCTGCAACAAAAGCAATGTCCTTCACCAGTGGACAGTATTCATTCTGTCTGCAGGACAGTCTCCAGACCCCTGCAACAACAGCACCGTCCTTCACCAGTGGACAGTATTCACTCTCTGTCTGCAGGACAGTCTCAGGGCTTCTTAGCCAAAAGCCAGGTTCCAGGACTTCTTCAACAACAGGACTGTCTTTCACCAGTGGACAAATCTGGCAAAACAACATCAAAACAGACAGACAAAGTACCAGCAAAACAGCCATGTCTCCTCAGTCCTTGGCAGCTCAGGGGGCAGGTCTCAAAAGTCCAGGGCAATTCAAAGCGGCCACCAGCAATTCTCTTAGCCTCTCTCTCTCCACGAGGTGCTGCTTCCAAAAAAAAGGTCTTCTGCCTCTCTCTTGTCTCTCCAAATCTACGTCACCAGCTCCTCCCAGTTCAGGACTTTCTTTTCACATCAACAAGTCCATCCCACAGGTGGGATTAACAAACTCTGGGTTTTAACACAATCAATTTGAAAACCAAGCCAATACAGGGGAATCTTTAAATGCCATTACTATCACAATGACCCTATTTGGCGTTTTCTTGGCAAAGATACCAGAGTGGTTTGCTATTTTCTTCTCCATTGTTCCTTTTATCAAAATGTAGTTTCCCTGAATATCTCTTTTAATTAGATCTATTTTTGATTTTGCCCTGTCTATGAAAATGATTGCTACCCTTACCTTTTTTACTTCAGCTGAAATATTCTAGTAGATTCTGCTCCGGGTGCTTATTTTAACTCTGTGTGTGTCTTTCTGTTTCAAGTATTTCCCTTGTAAACAACATAATGTAGGATTTTGGTTTCTTATCCATTCTCCAGTCTGCTTCCACTTTATGGATGAGTTGATCTCACTCACATTCACAGTTATGATTACTGTGTATGTCCCTGAATCCTGTTTTTTTCTGTTGTCCTTCTCTCCTTCTTTTCACTGTTTCTCCCTAAGAGTCTATTTTGCTTCTAACTGCTACCTCCCTTATTCCATGTCCCTTTTATATCACCCCTCCCTTTCTCTTTTCCCTTCTCCTTCTACTTCCCTATCTGGTAGGATATATTTCTATACCCAGCTGAGAGTGAAGATAAGTTCTTCCATCTTTGAAACAATTCTGATGAGAATGACGATCAAATATTGCCTACTATGCACTGCACCCCACCACTGTAAAAGCTCTATCTTGTGTGCTTCCTTTTTGTGAGATAATTTTCCTCATTCTCCATTTCCATTTCACCTTCTCCCGGTAAATCCTTTTTTTTTAATTCCATTTTTTAGAATATCCCAACTTAATCAACTCACACCCAGACCCTCTGTCTATGTAGGCTCCCAACCACCCTAATAATGCTAAAATTCTAAAGAGTTACATGTATCATCTTCCCATATAAGAATGTAAATAGTTTAACCTTATTAAATCCCTTATGATTTCTCTTTCATGTTTGCCTTTTTATGTTTCTTTTGAGTCTTGCATTTGGATGTCAAATTTTCTATTTAGCTTTGATAATTTCATCAAGAATGTTTGAAAGGCCTCTATTTCAATAAATATCAAAGTTTCCTTCCTAAAAGAATACACTATTTTGCTAGATAGGTTGTCCTTGATTGTAATTCTAGCTTGTTTGCCTTCTAGAACATCATATTCCAAGCCATTCACTCCTTTAACACAGAAGCAGCTAGATTTTGTGTGATTCTGACCTGCGATTCTATGATATTTGAATTTTTCTTTCTGGCTGTTTGTAGTATTTTCTACTTGACCTGGGAGGTCTTGAATTTAGCTATAACATTCCTGAGAATATTCATATTGTAATCTCTTTCAGGAGATGATTGGTGGGTTCTTTCACTCTCTATTTTGCCTTCTGGTTCTAGGATATCTAGGATATCACTCTTTTCTCTTTCTTGGACTATTCTGGAATTCTTGTTGGGCTTGTGTCCAATTAGCATTTCTCTTTGAGACTTTGGTTGGCACTGTATTCATATTGTTGTTTTCTTCTGAGTCTCTGACATGGTCTTTACTGCCACCATGCTATGCTTTTATGGTCAAGTTCTTTGTTGCTGTTTGCTCATTTTTCCAGCCTATTTCTTGACTGTGGACTGTATACTAAAGTTGGACTCTGCTCATTATGGGTGAAAGACCCTGTCCCAAGCTTCAGGGTTTTCATGTTGCTATTTTTAGACCTAGCTCTGAGGGTTTTCAAAATTTTCAGTGCTTCCAAAGTTGTATGATCTAGGAAGATGTGTGGTCACTTCTCACCTTGTCTAATTTCTGGCCTTTAGCCAGGAAGGGCCTCTGTTCCCATGCAGCCACACATGCTAGCATTTTTCTGGGTCCTGGAACTCTGACCATGTCCTCTGCTCTCCTTGGCCATAAGAGCTAGGGTTCCTCCCTGCCCTGGAACTCTGATCTGGGTTCTTTCTCCCTGTTGACTGACCATAAGCCCTCCTCTCTATCCTGGAACTTTGACACAGAACTGCATGTTGGCATTGTAGTAGCCCATCAGTGCCATCTCTACCCAGTGCCAGGGAAGTGTCCCTATAATCTTTTTTGGACCAGTTGTCCAAACCCCTTACCATCTCTGGGCTGGTAGCCATAGAAGCCACTGTTGTGGCAGCCTCCATGGCCCACTGCTGGTGCTGCTGCAGCCTGAGCTTCAGGCCAGCTCTCATCCTGGTATCACAGATGTCTTCTGCCAACTTCCTAAGATATCTTAGGCTAGAAAAATGTTTCACTCTGACTTTTTGTCAGTTTTACCACTCCAGAATTCAACTTTAGGTGTTATTTTAAAGTTTTTTTGGAGGGGAAATATTTAGAGAGTTCAGCTGGGTTGCTACCTGTACTCCGCCATCTTGATTCTACCTCACTTAATTCTTCATTAATAACAAAAAAGCATTCAACTCAGCAGAACAAAATGCTATCCTACAATCTCTTTTACCATCTGCTTCCTACCCATTTCCAGAGTATTTAGTTTTCCTTAGAAGATGTAACAACAGAGATGATCTTGTTCAATGACTCTGATAATAAACATCAGATGAGGTGTAAAATAAGGAAACAAATGCTTGCCAAAAGTATTTGCTAGTGAGATGTAAGGGATCCAGCACAGTCCAGGTCAAGGAGGGATTTTTCACGGATGCTAAAGTCCTCCAGATCCTCTTGCTTCCAAATAACATTGGATTGCTTGCCTCAAACTCAGAGACCATGAAGATTTTGTACTGTCAATCCACAAAGGAAAGACCAAAAGAATAAAGAATGATTTCTTGCCCAGATTTCACTATGCCTCTAAATGAGAACGTGTCAATAGTATGAATATTTGGGATACACACTATAGATGGACCATGAGTTGGGCCCAAAATGAAAAAGAAGGAAGAGAACAGACTGGGTTGCTTTCTGGAAATTTCACAGCATTTTTATTGACCCTGAGCTTTCTGTAACAACAAAGGCCCATATTTTCAAAATAATTTATTAGTATTGGCATAGGAGAGATAAGACTTGAAATACCACTGCCTCCAAAGGACTAAAGATAGGTATCCACAGAGGGAAGTGGAAAGGCAAATAATGGGTTATGAAAATAACCAATGAAGGGCTCTGAAAAAGAACAGGATTAAGGATGTCAGCGAGGAATTATGGTAATAATTAAGTATGACAGGTAGAGGCTGGAGTGCTCCACTGATATCCTTGTGATGTCAGGAAAAAGGAGGGAAGGCATCCAAAACATTGGGGAGACCCCTGTGGCAAACTTTTGGCAGGACATTACCTGGAGTTGGACAGGATGGAAGGGCATTAGATGGATTGCAACTCACTTTGTTGGAGGGAACTCCCAAATTAATGTGATCACAAATCCCTTTGAGAGTTTTGAGAATAATCTAAATGTTACCTTAATCTTATAGAATAGCAGAATAATGAGGGGGGGAAATACATTTTTGCATTTTTAAATTATGAGTTCTTTGATTACTATAAGCAGCATCAAAACTAACTTTAGACATATCTGGAAATAAATTAACTGCAAAAATGTCAAAAACTTTAATCTGCTTAATTCTAGATCACATAAGAGCTATTTGCAACTAAGGCAATTCACAATGGACAGAAGATGAAATTAGTCAAAAGTATTATTAAGCACTTGTTATCATAAATCAACAAAAAGCATTGATTAAGCATTTATTATGTGTTTGGCACTGTGCTAAGTACTGGGAATACAAAGACAGGCAAAGAACAATCCCTGCCTTCAAGAAGTTTACATTCAAATGGGGATGTCAACATATAAATAACTAAGTAGATACAAGATGTATTTGTAGTAGATGGAAGATTATCTCAGAAAGGGAAGATATTTGTAACTGAAGGGACTGGGAAATAGCTGCAAAAGGTGAGCTTTGAGCTTATTCTTAAAGGAGGTCACAGAAACTAAGAGGCTGTTGGTGAGGTCATGGCAGAGTATTCCAGGCATAAAAGAGAGCTTATATAATGACACAGAAATGAGAGGAGCACTGTAGGTAAGAAACATCAAGCCAATATAGCTGAATTGTAGTGTATAGAGAGAAATAGCATGTAAGGAGGCTGGAAAGATAGGGAGGGAATAAGCTATAAAGAGCTTGTAACACTAAAGAGAAGTGTTTTATTTATTTATTTATTGGTCTTTATCAATTTGTTAGTTTACTTTGAGTTTACAAGATTCAGGTACCCAGTTCTTTGAGTTTCAACCACCACCTCCCCCACCCCCCCCCCCCCCCCCGCCCCTGGCAGCATACAATCAAGTATAGGATCTGTAAACAGTTTCACATTAGATACTAGTCAGGTTATAAAGAAGGATTGTATCAAATGGAATGAACAGTGAGAAAGAGGAAACAAAACCAAACAAGAAAAAGAAAGAGAGCAGGTAA
Organism: Petaurus breviceps papuanus; assembly: GCF_028583685.1. Lineage (NCBI taxonomy): Eukaryota > Metazoa > Chordata > Mammalia > Diprotodontia > Petauridae > Petaurus > Petaurus breviceps. The sequence continues at coordinate 24,911,683 of NW_027187351.1, forward strand.
TTTGCTTCAAACTCTGTTCTTTCTAGTTCTTTCTCTGAATGTAGGCATCTCTCTCCATCATGAGTCTTTTGGAGTTTACTTATAGCCCTGCATTTCTGAGAAGAGTCCAGTCTATCGAAGTCGGTCATCACACATACATTGTATCTGTAATTGTGTACAAATTTTTCCTGATTCTGCTCTTCTCATTCAGTATCAGTTCATATAAGCCTCTCCAGGTAAATATGAAGTCCATCTGCTCTTTGTTTCTCATGGTGCAATAGCTTTCCGTTACATTCATATACCATAACTTATTCAGCCATTCTCCAATTGGTGGGCATTCCCTTAATTTCCAATTCTTTGCTACCACAAAAAGAGTTGTTATAAATATTTTTGTACATATGGGTCTTCCTCCTGCTTCTATGATCTCTTTGGGATACTACCCTAGAAGTGGTATTTCTAAATAAAAGTATATGAAATTACTTATAGCCCTTTGTGCATAGTTCCAGATTGTTCTCCAGAATGGTTGGATCAGTTCACAACTCCACCAACAATGTATTAGTGTTCCAATTTTACACATCCTCTCCAGCATTTATCATTTTCCTGTTTTGTCATCTTAACCAATCTGACTGGTGAGATGTGGCACCTCAGGGCTGTTTTGATTTTAATTTCTCTAGTCAATAGTGATTTAGAGCATTTTTCATATGCTTATAGATATCTTTAATTTCTTCCTCTGAGAACTGCCTGTTCATATCCTTTCACCACTTATCAATTGGGGACTGACTTGTAGAAGTGTTTATTTTTGATCTTGGAGTTGTAAAAGGAAGCCTCTCAAGTTCATTAAGTGAGGTGGGGGTGAAAGAGATGTCACAGTCAAGCCTACAATTTAGAAAAATCACCTTGTTGGTTAAATGGAGGCTAAATTAGAGTGAGGAGAGACGAGGCAAAAAAAAGCTAGTTAGATATTTATTGGTGCCCACTTTTTTTCATGGCAACCCTAAGGAGTATTTCTGGCTCTGTATTACTCTTAGCTTTATAAATCAGAAAGTCATACATGTGGCAATGAGAGTGGTACTCTCTGGGGCAGAAAACTGTCTTCTTTGTGCAGGGTCAGAATACAAAAGAGGGAAATTGAGAATTTCCCTCAAGGAAATCCATTTCACATTCACAGTAATGCTGATTATTTCCCTGTATCTTATTCCCCCTCCCATTTCTCTCTCTATGTCTCTCTCTCTATCTCTGTCTTTCTGTCTCTCTGATTCTTTCTCTGTGTCTGTCTGTCTGTCTCTCTCTTCTTTCACCTTCTTTCTCTTCACCAGTGTTTTGCTTCTGACCACCACCTACCATAATCATACCTCCTTTCTATCAGTCCCCCCTCCTTATCTTGTATACCTCCTTTCTAACTCCCCTATTGGGCAAGATAGCTATATACCCAACTGAGTGAGTATGTTATTCCCTCTTCACAGTCACATTGATACGTGGCTTTTAAATTGGCAGTTTTCCTTCTATTTTTGTTGATTTAGGGTTTTGTTTTTTTTGCAATTCTTTGCTGACATGGTGTTAGTAGTTATAAAAGAGAAGGGCAGAACAATAGATGGAGATGGCAAAGAGAGGAAAGGGTCAAATGGGGGATGAAGGCAGGGAAAGGGGGAACAGTGAAACCAAGAGACATACATGGAGAAAGATACAGAGAATTTGGAATGGAGGTAGGGATAGATGCATTGGAATCAGGAACACATGCAGAGGAATCTAAATTGATCCCTTGAAAGGGTCAAATCATCACTGATTTATGTCATAACAGTAACATGAATAATTGGGTAGTCATCGCACTTTTCAGTAATAGTCTCAAATAGCAGAATTTTTGTCAAAGCAGCTGGTAGTGGGCTTATAAGGGTCCCTGAGGAAGTGACCAGGGCAAAGGTGTAATTAACTTTATTAGCAACTTTACAGAAAGTTTGGGTCAAAACTTGAAGTTTTCTTCATGCAGAATAATTCAGATCAGAGTTTTTTTTAATGATAACAATTCTGTTCTGATACATCAGAGATTACAACAGCATACAGTTGATTGGATATCACCCCACCCCCAGCAAATTCTATTGATGCCAAGCCTCAAATAACATTTCCAGGAGCAAACAGGTGACTGTAGCCTCCATTCATTAGAAATTGCCTAAATTCTTTTGACTCCTTGAAAAATTCTCAGTTTCCCTCTTTTGTATTCTGACCCTGCACAAAGAGAAGATAGTCTACCCCAGAGTTGACCCTCTGAGCTGAGCTGAGAGACCTTGAGAGAGGAGGAAAAGATCCTTCTGTCCTGTGTTCACAACTCTCATTGAACCTGGGGATTGGACGGCCTGCCTATTCATCAGAAAGCATTGGTTAGCTGTGTCCAGAATGCATAAAATCTATCTAGGTTTGAAAAATGGGAACAATGAAAAGACCTTCAGATGTGAGCTAAAAAAAGAGAGATACTGACAGAAGGCATGGAGAGGAGTTAAAGGAGGGGGAAGCAAGAGCTGTTTTTAAAGAGTAAAATTTTCACAGATAAGGGAGATTAAAAGGATGTGTGTGTGTGTGTGTGTGTGTGTGTGTGTGTGTGTGTGTGTGTGAAAGAGACAGAGACAGAGATAGTGAGACAGAGAGGTCTATATGTGTGGGGGGAATGTGTTTGCATATGTGGAAAAAAGAATGGAGAAGGGGAAAGTTGAAAGGACAAGGAAAGAAGAAAATGGCAGAAGAGAAAGATTTTCTACTTGGGAAAAAAAACCCTCCAGAACAGCTGCTACTGCTTTGCAAGACTGTTTCTAAAGAAGCAATACTAGTAAGCATATTCCTTCCCTTAAGGAGATTCTACTTGCAACCCAGCAGCCATTCTCCTTGGCTTTAGTTCTGGGAATTTTAATATAAATTTGATAAGCTCTGTCAACCTCTAAAAACATCAGATCCAAAGCCCCTCATGACATTCTAACTGAGAAAAAGGACTGTTATCAGGAAAGGCCAAATACTCACAAATTTTACATTTGATCTTATTTTCTAAAGATCCACATTGAAAATGCAAAGTCGTCTTATCTTTTATCATCACATTCAATACAATTTGCAGAGATTCAGTGTCAGCTGTTGAAGCTTGAGATTGTGCCTCCCAGCAACCAGTTTCTAGTGTTCAGTTCTCCAGATTGTTCATCCAAAAAACCAGTTTGCCAACAAAATAATCCATTTCTCCCCTTCAAGTTTCAAACCATGACTTCATTTGGGTATCCACCGACTGTCAGTGGACAGAGGGCCTTTATCCAAACTGGAATGTTTCCGGAGCACTTCCTGGCTGATACATGAAATGCCATGGCAACATATTGGGTAGGGACTTCCTCAGAGTCACCAAGATCATCCCTTCTCTCAGGCCTACATAATTTGGAATTAAAATCTAACAGGAAGACTTCTATTTTTCCATTTTTGTGACCTGTGGTGTCAAAAACACCACAGGAATAAAAATTAACACCAGAAAAAGTTGGTAAAGTTGCTTGTCACTGTTTCAGAAAGCCATCTGATCAAGTACTTACCAGAGCCCCAATGGATTAACCTGGGTAAAATTCAAGGCCAGACCTTCAACTGCCAGGCACAATAGTGACCTTAGCTACTTTTATAGGTTCTATGATGTCAAATAACCTAGTGCAGCCCCCAAAGGAAGATCTCCCATGTCAAATGACAAGTTTTATACATATGTATGTGTGTGTGGTATAACTTTTGTGTTGCTAATTTGGACCTGGGATTTCATTGGCAAGGAGAATTCCTATTGTAGAAATCCTTACAACTTGTGAGGATCAGCAGCTCTCTGTCATTATAGATTACAAACCTATTCTTTTAGAAACTCTATGACCTATAGTCTTAGAGTTGTCCATGACAGTGAAAGGCTAAGTAACTCATCTGTGGTCACACAAGTTGTCACGGGAAAGATTTGAATCCAATACTTTAATCACTCTATAAACACATATGTATAAATATGTATTGTGTATATATGTTTACACATATACTTACATACATAATCTATATCTATGCATTAGGTACAGGGTCTTAGGTGGATCTGGTAGACCATGAGTTCCTTAAAAGCAAACAATATAGCACAGTGCCTGGCATACAGTAGATGTCAAATCAATGCTTACTGACCTACTGATTGACTGGTAAAATCCCTGCATGTAGATAGATACATACATAGATAGATGTACACACATGTAGGTACATCAAGGACCTGTTATTTCATTAATTTGAACTCTTCATCCAACTTCACAGATTACAACTTTTCTCTCACTTAAACTCTTAGAGAGTTGCCTGAGGCTCAGAGAGGTTATATGACATATCTATATAGGAAAGGAAGGAATAAGCATTTATTAAGTACCTACTACATGCCAGGCACTATGATATTATCTCATTTGATTCTCACAACAACCTTGAAAGGTAGGTGCTATAATAATCTCTATTTCAGTTGAAGAAACTGAAGTAGACAGGGGTTAAGTGACTCTCCCAGCATTACACAGGTAGCAGATGTCTGACTATATATGTATAAATATATTTACACATATGTATATTCCCATACTAATACATGTCTACCTATATAAGAGACAGGTGGTACAGTGGATTGAGCACTGGTCCTGGAGCAAACACATACATGCTAGCTATTATTATTATTATTACTATTAAACACACATATAAGCATATGTGCCTATAGGATATGTATGTTATATGTATACATTGATGTATATTGTATATGCATATCTATGTAGATATAGAACTATATATACATGTAGACATAGATATCTATATAGATATATCTATGTCTATCTAGATATTAGTGGTCTTCACCGGTATTTCAATGTTGTTTTTCTATATAGGGAAAACAAAAGTAAAACCATGACAGCATTTCTTAATCTCTAACAAATGCCAGTTGGTATTACAGAGTTGTCTATCCATTGGCCTCAGAGCATCTGAGACCCTCCAGACTACTCAGGGTGTGGTGGTGAGGGAGAAGCAGAGAAACTTATAACCACAACTGACCCCTGTAATTTGTCTTGGTCCAAAGTCCTTTCGGGTAATTTTCTATCTGAGTAGCTCCTGTTTCAGTGAACTGTAGATGACATCTGGGCTTGGCCCTCCTAATAAATACATCTGGCTGACCACATCAGGACACTTTGATGATCCTGAGATGGGGAAAAGGGAAAAGGAACATACATTTACTAATCACCTAAGTGCCAGGCACTGTGCTAACTGCTTTACAAATATCTCATTTGATCCTCACAACAACCCTCAGATCATCCCCATCATATATAACTTCCCTGCAGGGTGATCCAAGGCACCCATTTAGTTTAGTCTACTCTCTAGTATACTGTTGCTTCTAAAATTGATTTTAAATGAACCTATAGAATAGGGTTATGAACTATTTCAGAGGTCATCTAGTTCACACATCTAGTCACATTAATAGTGACTTGGGTGCCACATAAATGTTTCACTATATATCATTCTAACAAAAGTATATCAGTGCTTCATGACCCAATACTATTTTCAGGTATTTGAAAAATTACATTTTTAAGAAAATAGAGCACATAAATATTTGAAATCCCACAACTATTCTAATAATTGTGTTGAACTGCTTCTTTTGCTTAGAGCAGCATGTATAACAATGAAAACCTATTGGGATACTCAAATATAGCTTCTGTTCTTAATGGTTGAAATTAATTTTAGAGTTTGTAAATTTTTGTGATCACTCAAAAATAGGTCATTTGATCTCCAGAATTATATTAAATACAATTTTGTTTCACATTAATATACATATATTTTGTTAAATATAAATATTAAAAGTTTTGATATTTTAAAAAATAAGGATGAATGTGTAAAATATTATGGGACTCCTTTTTAATTATTTCCATTTAGGGAAACCTTGGTGAGACTGGAGCAAATATCCCTAAAGGAGAAAAGGTAAATGGAATTTTAATTTTTCTGAAATCATTGAGTTTTTTGTCAAGTTTTACTTTTATATCTCAGGGAATGGTTGAATTTTTAACAGCTGAGTCTGAGCTCTTGGGGTGGTCATTCACTTTGCTTTATGAAACACCTGCCTGCTGGCTACATGGCAATTTAGGGATTAACCAGGAGAAGCTTTTAAGGAAATATCATTGAATATCATTTGGAAATGGTGTAAAGAATGAATCAAAGGGAAATAGTTATAACATGGTGAATGTTTTTAAACTACAAGTTCTGATTTATTATTGGATATTCTTCAGTTTGTATAACCAAAAATATTCTAAACATTTTGTGGCAGTAGATGATCCCTTTCTATTTAAGAAAAATGAATCATTTAAGCATTCAAGCATAAACCTTTGAGCTTTGTTATAGTGTTTTATGGTTGAAAAGAATGGCTTACACATAATAAAGCCTGTTTTTTTTCTCATAAGTGAATCATCTTGCAACTAAACTTCTGGTGAATTTCTATTGTGTCCTTATTTTCTAATTTCTATGTATTTATGAATGATTGTGTTGGCAGGTTCACTTTTATGGTCACCAGGACTTCCCCCATTTCTACCCTCTCCTTTCTCTATCAGTTTGCTTCAGAAACTGATTAAATTCAGCAGTGACTATAATTGCAATCCCTAACCTAGTTACAGCAATACACATTAAACCTCTAACTAGCGATGAGGTGGTCAAAAAATCCTATAGAGTATATAGTAATAAAGTCTCTGTCCATGGTGCTTTCATTCACCTACTAAGAATTCTCATGATTAAGGGCAGAGCATTTTGACATGAATCTTGAAATTATAACTTACATGTCTTATATGCCAGCCCATTAAAAAAATTGTGCATCTCCAATGCAGAAAATACTGCCAAAGTGCCAATTCAGAGGAAATGGAGAACAGCAGGGAGTCTAATTTTATGTCCTTTATGCTTTGTGTAGATTGACCATTGAAAATGAAGCTTCCTGCAGGGGAAAAAAAAATTTTGACATTTTTGAAAAGAAATCAAAGAATTTGACTCATCCATATTTCTCATGATGGGATATCTTACAGAACCATAACCCATCTAGAAAATGAGTCAGAGTTTTCAATTAGTTGTTGTAAAGTTAGAGACAGATACAAATTTTTTAAAAAGTTATTCTCAACTTGTCCCATGAGACAACTGAGCTAAAAAAAAAAAGCTGTGGCCCTTTAAAAAGGATCTAAATGATGATTTATTTCCTGAAAAAAAGAACAGCTGGCTTGTGTTTTGCCAGAACGGTACTTTATTGATTAGGAAATCCAAGTTACTTTAGGAACATTTAAAACCTCACAGTGATGAGAACTGATTCTGTGGAACAGGTGTATCAAGCCCTGAAGAAAAGTGTTGCTCAAATCTCCTATCTCAGAATCTTAAATGAAGTAGAATTAGAGAGAACCAGTTCAATTATGAAAAGAAGAAGTAACAGCCTAGAGGAGACAGCAGAAATCTTGAGACAACATGTGATACACATGAACCAATAGTGATTGGAATGCATAAATGAAGGGTAGGAAAACTGCAAATAAGCAAGGCATTGGATAAAATGACTAAGAAACATGAATGTTAGACACCTAAATATAAAAATCAACATGTAAATAAAATCATTACATAAAAATAACCTTTCAACATTGATTTTGAAAAAAATAATGCTTCTTTATGTTTCCATTGATCCTAGATTCTTCAATATGTTTGTTCTTTCAACAGTACAAGCTGAAACCTGCCCATATCTTCTCATCTTGTACAATCTATATCTATAGATTTATCTATATGGATAAACATACAATTTGTGTCTATATAAATCTTCTATAGAGTCTACCCAATGCATGGAAGACCTTATAGAGTTTTCAAAGCATTCTCTAGATAGTAATGCAAAGCTGGAGCTGGGTTGCCTATCTTTTATGTCTAACTCTCAATGATCCTACTTCCTTTTCAGTTATACAATTCAAGTAATTATTGGTAATATGCTACATTACATCTACCATGTCTTTCTCTCCATTGCCTTTTGGATCATCTATAATTTTGATTTTTGTGTGATTGTAATTTCCTGATTTGCAGCCAGATCTCATTATGAAAACATTGATTTAAAAAGTGATGTAGAAATATTGAAAGGGCCATGAACTTTATTCAGTGCAACTCAGCCTTCATCCTGTCTGATTCTGGGCCCAGATTACTTGTCTACTTGAAGTACCTGTCCAAATTACATGTATTAACTGTGATACTGACTGCCCATTCAACTACAGAATATGTTCAATAGGCATTCCTCATGCATTTGTTTTTCTTCCCCCATGGGGATTGTTAGTCTGATATCTTTCGAGAGATCAGGGATCTCACTAAGGACTTCTGTAGTATTCTTAGGCTTGATATATTAAGCCAGAGGCTGTTGTTTAGTCATTTCAGTCATGTCCAACTCTTTGTGACCCCCCACTTGGGATTTTCTTGGCTAAAATACTGGAGTGGTTTGCTTTTTCCTTATTTAGCTCATTATACAGAAAAGGAAACTGAGACCATGTTTAGTGACTTGCCCAGGGTCACATAGTTACTAACTGTATCAGGCCAGATTTGAAATCAGGGAGTTGAATCTTCCTGACTACAGACTCAGCACTCTATCTACTACATCACCTAGCCACCCCTATAGTAAGCACAATGCCATCACAAGTAGAAATACATGGAGGATCAATTGGGCATTCCTCTTCCATTTGAACTCTCCACAGTATTTGAAATAATATCCTAAGAAGAACACTTGCAAAGGTACTTATAAACTTATAAGCAGTTATAAATGTGAGTTTTTACTATTAAGACTCTGTGGACCAAAGTGCCACAGGGCATGTCATTCCATGAGGGATGGTAAGCTCTCAAGAATGAGATTCTGAACATTCACAAAGAATTCTCCTGAAGTGGGAAAGAGATATTTGTCTCAAGAGACAGATGTGGCTGCCTGGGGGACTCACTTAGATTCTAAGTAGACATATACAGATGATAGAAGCAATGGCGGATGACAGAGGATAAATATAAATAATAATAACTAACATATAAATAGCCCTTACTATGTACCAGGCCATGAGACAGTCCTATAAGAATAGTGTCAGGAATGTTAATGCCCAGAATGAGCCAGATCTGGTCAGAAAAGATAGATAAAAAAATTGGGGGGTTTTGGGGAGGGGGCTCTTTTGACTTCATTTGTTTTGATGAAAAGAGAATGAACATAGGGATGAGGCCACTGCTCACTGTGGATGAAATGATGATAATTGTCAACAGAGAGAAGGAAGAGCTGCTCAACTTTTTTTTCAGTTTGTTTCTGTTTTCTCTGCCAAGGAGAATGGTTGTGACAGACAGAATTAAAATGGCTAATAGACTATCCAATATAAGTAGTAGAGAAATAGAAAGAAATTACCTAGTTTTCCTTGATGAGTTTAAATCACTTTTCCTAGATCATCTACATTCTGCAAACTACCCAGGGGTGGGGAACCTGAAACCTTAAGGCCACATGTGGCCCTCTAGGTCCTCAAGTGCAGCCCTTTGACTGAATCCAAAGAATTTGTTCTGTGAAGTTTGGATTCAGTCAAAAGGTTGCACTTAAGGACCTAAAGGGCCACACATGACTTTGTTGGTTTCCCACAACTGCTCAAACTAATGATCTGATGTTGATTTCTGGAAAAGTTCTAAAACAAGTTATTGGAAGCATGGAGCTTCCCCATCAATCTGGAGTAACCATTGAGAAACTCCTCCATTTTGATGATTATCATCATCAATATCCTTTGCATTTGTTTAGAGTATTTTTAATTTTCAAAAACATTCTATTTACTGTGCAAAACTATATTATGAGGTATATAGTAAATTTTCTGAATTAAAAAGAACTATATTTGGAGTCAGAGCTCCTGGCTTTGAACCTTAGCTCATCTACTACCTTGTGGCTTCTACTTACAACATGACCTTGGTCAAGTCACCTCATTTCTCAGGACCTCAGTTTCCTCATTTATCAAACAAGGAAGCTGGACTAAATTATTTTTAAGCTCCCTTCCAGTTCTAAAATTTTAAGCTTTGGTATGTATGGAGAAGTTAAATGACTTCATAAGATTATACTATTGAGTAGTAGGGGCAGCTAGATGGCTCAGTGCTGGGCCTGGAGTCAGGAAAACCTGAGTTCAAATTTGGCCTCAGTCACTTAGTAGTATATGACCCTGGGCAAGTCATTTAACCTCTGTTTGCCTTAATCTGCTGGCGAAGAAATGGCAAACCACTCCAGCATCATTTGCCAAGAAAACTCCATAGATAGTATTAGCATGCTATGGTACATGGGTTTATGAAGTCAGACATTACTGAACAGCAACTGAGTGGAAGTCTGTTCTCTTGACTCACAGACCATTGATAGCTCCATTAGGCCATACTAAATGGTTTCTAAAGTTTATATGCAGGAAAGTATATTTTAGCATCTTGTGGCAAGCTGAACTAGAAATCATCCTCTAGGCCAGAAAGCCTATTGTGCAGGTTTGTACAACTCTCTACCCCTCCCTTTGTGTGAGAAAATCTTCACAAATAGCTCACTGCCCTTTGAAAGTCCAGCTTTCCATTTCCAAGCAATTCACTCCCCTCTTTTGTGAGGATATGTTTTTCTTTTAAACCCTAGTGTATACAAAATATGGCAGTCTCTAGCAAGCAGGGGAAATGGAATGCCCACTCTCTAACTTTGCAGCCTGATCTTTTTACCAATTAGTGATTTTTTAAGGTAGAGTCTTCAGTTTTTGACTCTTTGCTACTCTTATATTATCTAATTCTGGAATCCAAAATTTACCCAAAGATTCTAAGTGAGCTCTAAGCTCTGAGGTTCGGTATGAATGAATGATTTCACCTCTAAAAGAAGAAAATTTCTTATCTTCTCTCTTTTTAAAAAATAAAGTAAATATTTAGAACAAAAGTCAATGTCTCCCAATCCCAGAGGGAAGCAGTGAGTGTGGCATGAGTAAAAGACCACCTCTAGAATCTGTTCTTTCTAGAGAAGGGAAAAGGATAGAGGGGAAGGAAGGTATTCAGTCTCTATCCCATTCCAAGTGGGATCAGTAATACATGATTCATCCTGGATAGAGTTTACACATGAAATATCCTCTGGCTGAGAATTCATTGCCACTAGTTGCAATTTCCACCATCTTCTTTCTGTAGCCCTACAACATGTCTTTCACTAGCAAGATGTCTGCTTCTTCCTCCTCCTCTCTGCTTCCTCAACTTCCTATCTCCTATAAAACAAACTTCTTCTCTCAAAGTAAGGGGAAAAAGACTAAGTCAATGGCACTCTGGGGAATGCCTCTAGGTCAACATCAAACGCCACTGGAACTTAGGAACTACTAAGAAAAACTATCCAGCAACAGACAGCCCCTATTTCCTTGTTCCATTTATAAGCTTTTTTTGAAAGAGTTCCAAAGGAAAAATCAAAATCATTTTGAAGTTTGGCAGAGTATGAAGCCAATGGGTGATCAGACTCCTAATCAAACTGAAGCAATGATAGGGTAGCATTTGGTTTCATGTATGACTTCAAAATAGATTTTCTATGGTAGTAAATCCTGTATGTTGAACAGTTTCAGCACTATCATCTAATAGTACTCCAAGTGAAGGCAAAACAGGAGCTACAGAGTTTCACAGGATTGAGGGAACCAATGCTCCTGTTTTTAGACCTTAGAAAAGGTGAAAATATGAAGAAGGTAAATGTGCACAAAAATGCCATAATGTCTATTGTTTTGTGAGGGGATCTTGAAATTTAAGGAATTGACCCTATAGAGCTTTATAAGAGGCCTAGATTCATTGACCAGAAACAGTCATACATGGATCTTTATGAATGCCAACAGGAAGCAAGAGTAGTAGGGTGTGTCTGAAATCTAATTTATGTTCTATTTCCTTTTATAAGTAGAATCTCTAAGATTGTACTTTCTTAGACATGATCTTATAAAGCTTTGTTCCTTATAAATCAATCTCTAGAAGATTCTTTGATGAAAGCATCTTGGGCTTCTCTGAAGTTACAGCCATAACATCAGCAAGAATGCCTTCTTTGTCTATATTCAGCAGTAATGTCAATGCTAAGAATAACTTAACCTCATTTTCATTCATATGACCACATGCTTCCAGAAAGAAAAAAAATATGATGAAATGTCTGAAACTAGATTCTGGATAATTGTGTTTCAGTTAATCAACATGACATATTTTGGATCACTAAACTAATGTGCCTTATCAGCTACTATAAGATAAAATACTCTCCATTACTTTTCCCTCCTCACCCCTAAATAGATTTTTCCATTTAAATGTTTTTATTGCATTTTTTAGCCTGATTTTAGGTAATAGGAAGGAAACTGATGGATTTTTAAAAGACCCACAGGCAGTAAGAACCACTGACAAACACTTCATTGCCCAAAGCATTCAATTTGATATACAGCTTCTCATTCTCCCCTTCCTGGGTGGTAACAGCTAAACTCTGTTGTTAAAGGGAAAAGAGAAATACAGAGGTGGTGGGAGGGAGGGGGCCATGGAAGAAGCTCAAAAAATGAACACAGATAATCAAGCCTATCCTGTTATTACCTCATTAAATTTATCATACACCTTTTAAACAAATTGTTCAATACAGAAGTTCTTGCTTTGAAATACAGTCCTCATTTTTCTTCTCTGTATATTGAAATGTTTGTATTTGTTAATTTTATTAAATCCATAATTAAAAAGAAGAAATTTTAATATAGAGAAAAAAATACTACATTCTGAAGACATAAGTCATCACAATTCTTGTTTTGATTTTTTTAATGACATCTTCTTATTTCTTTAAAAGGGTGAAACTGGACAGCCTGGGTTTCCAGGATCAGTTGGTCCTAAAGGACAAAAGGGAGAAATGGTAAATATTTAAGACATGAGGGCAGGAAGGAATCATCTAAATAACATTATCACTTTGCTGAATCTGAGTCAATTCTATATTCTTTGATTGTGTACCCTTTAAAAAATATTATTTGGCCAAGATAAACCAGAAAATAAGCAGATAAATCACTCAAATAGTAAGCATTTATTAGGCAATATTATGAGCAAGGCATCATGCTAGGTGTTGAAGATACTAGTCCTTATGGATCTTAGATTTTACTTTGGAATGTAGATTTTACATACAACTTGTTCAGAGATAAGTAAATACTAGCTAAACATGCAAAAAAAATCAATACAGTGTTTAGGGGAGAGTCACTATAAATGAAGGAGGTAGCCCTGGACTTAAGCCTTGAAAGGAATTAGTAGCTCTGAGGGACAAAGACAAGGAAATATATTACTCCAGGCATGAGGCACCACCAGTGCAAAGACCTGAGGGCAAGAGATGAAACTTTGTATACAGAAAACAGAGACAAGTAGGCCAATTTGGCTGAAGCGTAGAGTGTGTAAGAGGGAGCAATATAGAATCAGCCTGGAAAGATTCTGGAACCAAATTGTAAAGGGTTTTAACTCAAACTGAGGAGTTTGAGTTAAAGCCCTTTTTTATCTATGCTAAAAGCAATGGAGAGCCACTGAAGCTTCAAATTTTCAAGAAGAATATCCAGACTACAATTCTAACTTCTCTAAAAAATTGGAAAACTTTCTCACTTATTTAGTCAACTATTCATTGTCATAACCATAGTGAGTCATTCATTCTGAATCTAGAGTCCAATCAACAAACATTCATTAAACTCCTACAATGGGCCAGGCCCTGTGCTAAGTACTGGAGGAAGGATCAAGGTGTTATATTAAGTCTAATTTGAACCTATCCAAACATTTTCCTGGCCAACCTCATTCAGAATTTAATTCTCTCTAGTGTAAAACAAACAAACAACACTAAAGTATAATTCATATGCAGCTACAGCTGCACAAAGAGATTGCATAAGTCATAGTTTTAGAAAGTGACATGTTTTTTAGTTTTACCTTAGACAAAAAAGAAAATAGGTCTCAAAAAGTCTAAAAATTTTTCATCATTGACAAAATTAAATAAGTAATGTCTATCATTTTTGTTTCTTTTTCTTCATAGGGCGATCAAGGAAACATTGGCTTACAAGGAATAAAAGGTGCCAAGGTATATATGGGTGATAAGTGAGAATAATACTGGAAGGATTTGCATGGTTTTTCCAGGTCTTTAGCTTAGTAAGTTAGGCTCCTTCAGAAGCCACATTAACTCTTTTAAACCATTGAAATAGAACTTGAGAATGCTCCTATAACTGGATTCATAGGACATCAGAGCTGGAAAGGAGCTTAGAGGTAAATCCTAAGCGCCTAGGTATCAAGGTGCCATGCCACCTAGGGATTTCTCATAATGCCTGATATGTGTAATGCACACTCCCCAGAAACTACTGAGAAACTACAGAAATGCCCTTTGTTTTCACACCATTGGTGTTTTGCTATAATGATAACTTAAAAACATCTGTGGTACTCACTTGGGGATTCCTGAGACTTCCATTATACCTGACCCACCTCTAGGCTTGGACTCCATTCCTAGTAAAAATTTCAGAGAAGAGGGACAACATACCATTTCAATGTCATAAAATGTGCTCAGTTTCCTCTTGTGCCTTACCAGAGGATCCTTTAAAACCTGCTGTATATCTTATAATTTAGTCCCAAGGTAATGCTAATTTGAGTTTGGACCTGAAATTGAGAAGCCAGGCTGCAAATGTTACACTACAATAAAGCTGCCCTTTAAAAAAATCCTTGAAAAGAAAAAATAACATTTGTTTGGCTTCTAAATTTGGCAGCTGGCTCCTTGATCCAAACTAAATTTATAAATCATTATTTTAAAGATCATTTAGTACAATCCCTTCATTTTACAGGACTGGAAACCTGGACCCACAGAGGTTAAATGATTTGTCTAAGCTCATTAGCTAGTTATTTGAAAAGCCAGGACTAAAATTCAGGTCACATCATTCCCAGACCAGTGGGAATCTTGATCCTAGGCTGTGACCCTCTGCATAATATGGCTTCACTTACTATTTCACTGTTTCATTCTATGCTAATTGATTGATCTGATTTAATGAGCTGCCATTAGCCTTTAATCCTGATGATTGGATCCTTTTATGTAGATAGCAAAATCTTTCTATTATTTCAGCTGTTTCAGAAATAACAGCATCTCATCTCAGTAATAGGCTAAGCAGAGAAGCAGGGAAAAGAAAAGCAATATGTCTGTGATACATAATGTTAAGAAAATTTAATCAGTTTCTCCAGTTTATTTGAAGAAATTGGGAACATTCAGCCTGAAGATAAGAAGATTTGGTGGGAGACAGGATCATTTTCTCCAAATATTTAAAGAACTATCACAAAGAAAATAGAATGAATTTGTTCTGAGACTCCAGAAGAAGGAAATAAAACCAACTAGAAGAAATTAAAGGATATAGATTTCAGCTCAATATAAAGACTTTTAAGTGGAAGCACCTGGTGACTCAGTGGATAGAAAACTGAGCCTGGAGTCAGGAAGACCTGAGTTCAAATCTAACCTCAGACACTGCCTAGCTGTGTGACCCTGAGCAAATCACTTAACCTCTGATTGCCTGACAAATGTCATTGATTAACTGGAGAAGGAAATGGCAAAGTACTCCAACATCTTTACCAAGAAAATCCCATGGACAGTAGGTCCAGACTGAACAACAACAAAGTCAATCGGAGCTATCTAAAAATGGAATGAACTGCTCATGTAAGACAGTGAGTTCTATGTCCCTGGAAATGTTCAGTCAACAGGTCAATAAGATGCATTTAAGTGCCCACTACATAGGCAGCTAGGTGGTCCAATGAATAGAGCACTAGACCTATAGTCAAGAAGATCTAAGCTCAAACTCAGCCTTAGACACTTATAGCTCTGTGACCCTGGGCAAATTATTTAATTTCTAACTCAATTTTCTCAGTGGCAAAATGAGGATAATAATAGCACCTTTATCTCGTAGAGTTGTTATGGGGATCAAATGAGACGATATCTGTAAAGCACTTAGTACAGCACCTACAACATAGTAGGCAGCTTAATAAATGTATGTTCCCTTTTCCTACTGCTGGATGGGCACTATGCTAAGGACAAATGATACAAAGAAAGGCAAAAACCAGAAACAAAACAAACCAAAAATAGCCCCTGCATTCAAGAAGTTCAGTCTAATAGGGGAGAGAATATTCAAGCAACCTTGTACAAATAAGTTATAGACAGGATAAGTTGGAGGGAGTTTCAGAGGGAGAGCACAATGGTTAAGGAGACCTAAGAAATGTTTTCTTGTATAAGATTGGACCTTAATTGAGACTTGAATGAATTCAACAAAGCCAAGGGGTAGAATTGAGCTGGGAAACAGTTTCAGGTATGGAGACTGCCAGTGAAATTATCAAGAGTCAAGATTGTGCTATGCATGAGGATCAGCAAGAAAGCCAGTGTTTCTGGATCACAGATACTGTGGTGGAGGAGGGGTCTAAAGGGGTGGGAGAATGAGGGGTAGAGAAGTAAGGGTAAAAAAATTGGAAAAAGTAGGAAGGGGATGAGTTTTCAAGGGCTTTAAAATCCAAATACAGCATTTTATATTTGATCCTGGAGGTAATAGGGAGTCACTGGAGTTTACTGAACAGAGGAAATAGGTAACAGACATGCCATCTAGGAAGATCAGTTTGATAGACAGATGGAGGTTGAGCTGGAGAGATGAAAGTCTTGTGGCAGAGAGATCAACCCAAAGGCTATTGCAATAGTCCAAAGATGAATTAATGAAGGCCTGGACCAGGGTGGTAGCAGTATCAGAGAAGATAATGGAGCATATAGGAGAGGTGTTACAAAGGTAGAATTGGCAGGAATCAACAACAGGTTAGATATAGTCAGGGTGAGAGAGAGTGAGGAGGCAAGGACGATACCTCATTGGCTGGGGGACTGGTGAAACCCCCAGCAGTAATACAGAACTTTTGAAGAGGTGAGGGTTTGAGGTGAAAACTAATCAGGCCAAATTAGGACATGTTAAATTTAATGTCTATGAAACATTCAGTTATGAATGTCCAGAAAATAGCTGAAGATGAGAAATGGAAGTCAGAAGAAGCATTAGGTCTAGACCAGTAGATCTAAGAATCATCTGAACAGAAATTATAATAAAATACACGAGAGTTGATGAGATCACCAAGTGAAATAGTATAGAGGGAGAAGAGAAGAAGACCCAGATTGGAGGCTTTGGAAACACCCACAGTTAGTGAGCATAAATGAGATGAAAAGCCAGCGAAGAAAATTGAGAAGGAGCAGTCAGACAGGTAGGAGGTGAGCTCAGAGAGGATAGTGTCACAAAAATCTCTTAAGAAGAAAGTAACTGTTACCTACCTACAGAGAAACAGAATACAAACAAGCATAGTCTGACCTTACATAGATGCATATGAATGTATATGTGTGTATATATATGCATGATTATAGATATCTATATATATAAGTATATATGTCTATATATGCATATATATTTATGCATATATGTGTTTATACATATATGTGTGTGGATATACACACATATATGTACATATACATGTATGTGTATATATTATCTCCACACTTAATTATTGCCTTCTATGGCAGGAGGGTAAAGGGGAAAAAGAATAAAGAAAAAGTGCACAGCAGAAAACAAAATAAAACCTACGAGGAAGTAAAAAAAAAAGATGGACAGCTCTGAACATAATGTATGGTGTTTATTCCATAGGCTTTCTTGAAATAGAAATTTATCACTTTATATTTTGAATCCTCTCTTATGGTCTGCTGTGCATGTGGCAATATTTTTTTTCTTTTCTTATTTTGTATTTAAGTTTAAAATTTTAAATATTTACAAAAATGTTAAGGCAGAAAAAAAGAAAGTAACAAGGGAAACAAAGTGATCTACCTTTTCATAGAGGGGTCAAGAAACAAAAATATCAGCAGATTTTCAATTAAATAATCATTGGTAACTTTGAAGATAGCTGTTTCATTGAATGATGAAGTTGGAATCTAGGGTACAGAGAGTTAATATGAGAGTGAGAGAGTAGAAGTGGAGGCATTGATTGCAGACTGCCTTCTCAAGGAGTTTAGCCATAAAAAAAGGGAAATGGGGTGATGACTAGCTGGGATGGATGAATCAAGTAAAGGGTTTTGGAGGTTGGGGTAGAAATGGGCATATTTTTAGGCAGTAGGAATAGCCAATAGAAAAGGAGAAATTAAAGATAAGTGAGGGCGTGGGGATGATAGAGAGAGCAATCTGCTGGGGAAGATGGGATAGAATGGGCTACAAGGGTTTGTCTTGACAAGAAGGGCACTTCATCATGTGAAACACTGGTGAAGAAGGTAATAATTGAAGGCATTTGAGTGATGGGAGATGAGAGAAGAGGAAGCTCTAGAAGGATGTTCTCAATTTTTTCAGTGAAATATGAGGCAAGGTTCTCATCTGAAAGAGTTGGGGAGAAGGAGCCTTGAAAAGCTGGAGGAGTCATGGAAAGTTTGAAAGAACCACTGTGCTGAGTGGAATAGTGAGCTAACTAGGAAGGTAGAGAAGGATTGCCTTACTGCAATGAGGGGCTAGTTGAGATTATATAATAGACATTTATAGTGGATCAAGTTAGCATAGTTTTGTAATTTTCTCCAGTTTTGTTCATCAGCATGTTAGTAGGAGCAAAAGTGAAAAACGATGAAAGTCATCTAAGACTGAGACTTAGCAAGGGAGATCTTCAGTAGGCAAAGGGGCAAGAGATTTGAGAGAAGATGATAGTATAAAGTTGAATTGGTTCAACAAGGGTCAAGAGGGGGAAGAAAGGAGAATGTTGCCAGTGCTGAGGTGATGGCATTGGAAAGAACTGAGGGGCTGAGGAAGTGTAGGTCACAGCGAGGATGAAGAATGGGGCTAGGGGATGCAAGGCAGAAGGAGAGGCAGAATGACAACAGATCATAAGATAAAGGAATTTCAGAATTCATAAATAGTGAAGTTGAGTACTTATGGATGACAAGATCAAAGGAATGCTCACCTTCCTCATCGCCACCTCCTGGCTTCTCTCAAGTTCTAGTTAAAATCTCACCTTCTACAGGATTCCTTTCCTATTTCTGAGTTTTCCCTCTTTTGACTATTTCAAATTTGTTCTGTATATAATTTGATTGTTAGTAGTTATTTGCATGTTCCCTCCCATTAGATTGTGAGCTCCTTGAGAGCAGGGACTGTCTTTTGCGTTTCTTGGTATCCCCAGTGCTTAGTAAAATGCCTGGCATTTAAGTAGGCACTTAATAAGTGATTACTGACTGACCATCTCTGTGTGTCCCCGAGGGGGAGGGAGCAGATTATGAGAAATGATTAATTTGAGTAATTGATAGATTAGGGTATTTGGGGAAATACCAATATATATGAGGAAATCTTTTAGAGTGTGGTAGGAATTGGGAAAGAGATAAGTACTATGAACTATGAACACTATGTACACATACTACCATGAACTATGTACTATGAACACTGCACTAGTTGAAAAAGGAAGGAGATTCTGGATGTCAGTAGACAACAGTTAATGGTATCTCAACTGGGGGTTAAATATGAATTGAATAACTCTCAAAGAAGGAAAAGTTACTGAGTGATGGTGGTAGAGGGGGAGACCAGAAGTGGCAATGGTGGGCAAGGAACATTCCAATCCCTCACCTCTACTAGAGCAAAACCAGTGCTGGTGAGCATGTCTAGGCAGAGTTGGATAATCATCTGTGAAAGACACTTTGAAGATTTGATTCGATGATCTCTAAAGTCTCTTCAAATTCCCAACATTCTGGGATTTTTCTTAACATTAAATTAGTCAAATGAGCTTCTAAATGTGTGTACCACACAGTTTGTTGACTGGCTACATTTTTCTCCTCATTTCATTTTTAAATACAATTATGATTGAAGAAAAGCAAAAGACTGAGAATGTCATGTTAGCTGAGAGCTGTTACTGGGTCATATGTGAAAATAGGACAACATGAACAAAATAAATATCGTTGATGGATGAATAACCAAATGAGCTGTTGCACACTCAGAAGCATAGTGTTGCCATAGATACAGAGAGTCAGTCTGATTGATGAAATACACTAATACGTCTCACATTCCTACCTTAGACAATTCTTCCTAGATCAATTGAGGTCTCAAGCCTACCTCCAGCTTAAAACACACTATTATACTATAACCCACTTACCTGTCAAAAGACTCTGTCCTTCTCCCCTGAAAGAGTAGTCTTGAAGAGGAGAAAATGACCCCTGTGCTCCTAACAGCCAGGGTTTACCAGGGAGAAGGTCAGGGTTACTGAAAGCCTTGTGTACAAAACACATGCTCGACCTTCTTCATGCTATATAATGTCTCTCAACCTCAACCTTTGGCCTACAATCTCCCACCCTGGGTTCCTGATTGGTTAGAGTTAATCATATTTAGTCCAATCCAGACCCACCATGTTATTCTCTGGACATTTTAATGCTATACCACTGTACTTATATCACCTTCCTCACCCTCCTTCTTTCTCTTTTCACTATGGGAACAGTAATAAAATCAACAAAACCATTCCTTGAAAGGCTGTGTCTTTCAATGGCCTCCTGACTTAACCCTTATGGCTTCCCAGACCTCTCTATGGCTACCAATGCCTGAGGTATTGTTTTTTATCTATAAGAGTATAAGCCCTTGAAAGGAGGAAAGGTTTTGTTTTTTTAATATGTGCAACCAGAAATGCTTTTTTAAAAAAATTCATCCATTTAATTTTTAAATATTTTGGTATTTTACCAAGCAAATAAAATCAAAACTAGCACATTTAGAAAAATCATGATTCTGTACACTTAAGCATATCTTTACCTATTTTAAAGCTTTCAGACTAAGAAGAATTCCATTAACTTCTCTACATCACTCAAATTAGCTACAAATGCATAAGATAAAATAGAGGAAAAGCAAAATAAAGACAAGAATGGAAAGATATCCTCACAGAGAAAATCACATCAAATAAATGCAAAATGAATGATAGAAGAAATGAGTGAAGAAAAAATCTGTAGTGTAATGAATAAATATGAGTCAAAGTTAAAAAAAATTAATCAGAAAGGAGAATACTTCTTTCTAGGACATGTCAGTCTGTTCTCTTATAACCCTATTTACCATCTCTTCAACTTACCAAGCCAAAGTGCCCTTCCCTAGCTACCACTTCCCTATGCACATTGTTTCCCCCATTAGAATATACATTCTTTAAAGTCAGGACCATCTTTGGTTAAGCATTTGTATCCCCAGTACTAAACACAGTACTTCACACAAAGTGCTTAATAAATGCCCTTTCATTTATTCATTCATTCATACTAAAATAAGACACTCCCTAAAGCAAAATTGAATTATAGAAATATTCTTCAGAGAAATATCTGGCATAGAAAATGGAATTAAGATAAATGAAGGATAATGGCCATGCTTAGCTACAGAGAAGAGATTTAAAAATGTATCTTCCTGTCTGCTGGAAAGGTGGGGGACCACAAGTGTGGCACATTGCATATACTGTCATCTGTAGTTGTGCTGTTTCATTTTTCTGTGCTCTTCTGAAAAATCTTTGCTACAAGAGAAGCTTCATTGGAGAGAAGAGAATGTGAATATTTAGAAATGAATGTGACATGAAAAAGGCATCAATAAATTTTAATCAACTGAAATAAATTTTTAAAAGAAAAATGAGTCAAAAGTTTGAAACATTTAATTTAAAACTTCATTTAAAAAGTAAAGGAGTACAATGGTTTTTCTCATGACACCACACCTCTGTTCCACCCACACCCCCAAGGTACAACTGAAAAAAAATTAAAATCTCTATAAATCAAGTTAATGGAGCAGGAGAATAGATTTCAGCAAGACAACCTGACAATAATTATTGTCTCCACTCTCACCCCACTCCCTACAAATGAAAAAACAAAGAGCCTACTTTAGTAAATCATCAAAAACATTTCCCAGAGGTACTAAAAATCCAGAGTGGAGCTCTGATCAATAGAATCCTCAGAAAACTAAGGGAAAAGACATCAAAATTTAATTCAACAAGAAATGTAGTCATCAAGTTCCAGAGCTTCAATGACAAAGGAAGATCTGATAAAGAACTATCAAAAAACAAATCCACAGCAAAAAGCACCAATATGAATAAAAAAAATTCTCATTTAGGCCAATAAAGGAAAAGAGAGACTAGACTATGATATAATGAAAAACAAGGAAAGTTTATTAGATCAAGTCCAATATTGCCTATCCAGAAACCCTGTATATTTTTAGGAGAAAAGATGTGTTATAATACAAAAGAAGATTTTTTAAACTTTACTGCTAAAGAAACCAGGGTAAGCATGAGCCTCTGTCATTCAAACAGCCCAAGAATCAGAACAAGACTAAGACTTGAAAACAAGGAATGAATAATTAGTGACTTAGTATTTTTACATGCTATAAGGGGTAGAAAGGCTATTGTCTCTTTCATGTATACTACCTTATAAGAGGAACACTGAGAGAAATAGGTGGAAAACCCACAGAATAAAAACAGAATGAAGAATGTGACTTTGAGGAAAAGGGAAGACAATAGGCAGGAAGGAATTATTATCCTTTGAATGTTGGTGACACACATGAGGAACAAGGTAAGGAAAAGATAAGGAACTGGGAAGAGAGGGTACCTTCTAAACCATACTCCTACCTGGACATGGCTAAAAGGTAAAGAATAGTGGAAGGATTATATGAATATAGGGAGAATCCCTGGGTTCTGTGTTTTGCGTGCATGGAGGGGAGCATTTGTATGGAGATATGTGTAAAGTCTAGGATTGGATTGATGCTAATGAGCTAATTACAAAAACAATATAACAGGATGTGGTGGATGGAAAGCAAAACAATTCTAATCATGTACATGAATGTATTAGACTGCAAACTAGGAAAGATCTTTTCATTAAATATTTCTGATAAAAATTTAATAGCCAAAGTGTTTAGAGAAGGGAAACAAATGTATGTATTAATAGTGATACTTCAGTGAATAAGTGGCCAAAAAGACATGAACAGTTAATTTTTGAAAGAAGCACAGACTATCAACAACCATTTGAAAGACTACTCAAAATCAGGGAAATTAAATTAAAACAACTCAGTAGTATTATCTTATATGTATCAAGTTAGCTATCAAATATGTATCAAATGATGCTAAAAGATGAAAAACCTCATTGTTGGTGGATCTGTGGGAAAACAAGTGTGCTGATGTTAATGGAACTGAAAGTGGTAACTATTTTGGAAAATACCTTAGAATTCTGTAATAAAAATTGCAAAATTGTTCATTTCATTCGACTCCATCAACCTTACTATAAAATTTATGCTATAAAGAGATCACTAACAAGAAGAAAAGATCTATCTTTAGAATAATACTCACAGTTAGATATACTAGCTATAGGGTCTTGGACCCCACTGTCCTTTACTTACTCCTCATTTTTAGCTATCTCTTCTATGGCCTCAATGATCATTAAATTCAAGAACTACAAATTGCCAGACTAATGCCACTATTATTTCTGGATGGGTTGTGTCCCCATTCACCATCCCTCAAACTTTTGGACTAGACTTCTCCTTGGTCACCACTCACCTATGAATGTAGTATCTCTCATTATAATTTAAGCTCCTTGAGGGCAGGGGCTTTGTGCTTTTGTCTTTGTAACCCCAATCCTTTGTACAGTGTTTGGCACATAGAAAGTGCTTAATAAATTCTATTTTATTCATTCATTCACGTTCATAGCATAAAATCTGCAGGCAGATGACTAGAACTGAAAACATGACCAGTGAATAAAATGTGGTACATGAATGTAATGGAATGTTGAATTGTAATCAATGATGCATATGAGGAATTAAAAGAGATAGGGAGAAATATACATAGATGAAAAGTAGAATTAAAAGAACAATAGACTGGGGCGACCAGGTAGCACAGCCAGTAAGAGCATCGGCCCCAGTGTCGGGATGACCTGGGGATCGAATCCAGGCTCAGACACTTAGCACCCACCCAGAAATACCTGGCCATGTAACCTTGAGCAAGTTACTTAACCCCAATTGCTTAAAAAAAAGAACAATAGACAAACCAACTACAACCATGTAATTTTTTAAAATGTTAGGAAGCAGCAAATCTCAGATTATAGTGTTCCTTACAAAAGTTAAAATTCACTGCCCTCCTTTCTTTTAGTAAATGGTCAATAATCAATGCAGAGTGAAAATCTATAAATCAATTCATTTACTTTTTAAAGTGTTTTCATTGATTATATTTTAGTTTTTATCAGTTTTGTTAAAGTTTATCAATAATAATAAATTAAAAAGTAATTCAAGATAATGGTCTGCTACCTCATGGCTCTACAATTTTCATACACATTCTGTCTTTCTGTTTTAATTTGGACTGTTTTGTCCCCACATTAATCTCACAACATTCTAATTTGTCAACTATTCATAAAATCCTAAATAATATTAATTACTAATTACTTTTCCATTTTGTGCATACAAAGTAAGTTCTCAAAATTAATTCCAGCAGGCTATGTTTTAACTAGCACAGCTATTCTGCATGACATTCCAGTTCATTGTTTTTATGGTTTGGGGTTTGGAGGGGTTTTTTTGAGCTTATGGCTCCCTGTCTTGCCTAGCCTGGAAGTACAACATCCACTCACTTGATGACACAGAAGTTTTGACCTGCTCCATTTCAGACCTAGGTCAGTTCTCCTTTCCTTAGGGTGCCATGTCTCTTCCTAAGAATTCTCATAACTGGTGCAGGACTTAGTGCTAACATCATATCAGCTCAACCTCCCACAGCTCAGAATTCCCAAGCTACAGCTATGCACCAGCCTCAGCCTCTTCTAGTACAGGAATAACATAGTGCTCTCAACAATGCTAATTCACTGTTGATGAATGTTTGTAAAGGAGGGTTCAATTTGGCTTAAAGGACCTTTATGCAGCCACATTTAAAGAGTCAATCTGTAATATATTTGTAATTGATAAAATTTTCTATGCATAGTTATAGGAAGAATCTTTTATAAAGTAAGGAAAAAGAAATTCATTAAGCAGATATCATCTCCCTTTCAGATGTTTTCAGTTTCCTTTTAGATTTTATTTTTTAGATTTTTTAGATTCCATTCCTTGGAATAGGAGAAGGAAAGTAGAATTGATGACAAAATATATGGAATATAGAAAAGGGAAGAAAATAAAATACTTACAGGATACAGTGAAATAATTGAAAATGGAAGAGCATTTGTTAGATTGTTTGGTACAATGAAGTAATTGAAGTTGGAGCAACATTTTTTATAATAATGTTGATGGGGGAGTCCATGGGAATTTTATTTGATTCCTGTGATTTTTCTTACTTTAATCTTTGGAAGTTATTGAAGCTTATTAAATAATGTAATTTATTAGGTTTTTTCATTGCTTATTGGGAGTACACATTTTTTTATAATTAGTGATTAGGCATTCATGGCTCTATAAAATCAATCCAACATTGGGCAGTTGACTTGGCATTGGCAGCCATGGATTTGGATTCAAAAGACTGAAGTACATGTTCCACTTTAACCATTTACTGGTTGTGTGACTATGAGCAGGTTTCTTTACCTCTCTAGTCTTCAATTCCCATCTGTAAAATGAGGGATCTGGAAGAGATGATCTGTAAGATCCTTTCAGCTCTAAATCCTATGATCATATGGTACATTTATATGAAAACAGAATATCTAGGAAAAGATAGTTTAAGTGTTCTTCTTGGTTGTTTTTTAGTCATTTGAATTCTCCGTGAGAAGTTAACATTGAATTACAATAATGCTGACTGAGTGGTGTCAAATGCACAAAAAGTTATATATTAGAAAAACAATTTTTATTGAAAAATTATGAGAGAAGTGGGGGAAATGGCATTTGGATCAGAAGAAAAAATTTTGAAGCTACTAAGGAGAAAGAAAACTAGAAAATTATTATTTACTTAATTTATCCAAGGATTTTAGTTTGTGACTTGTCTATGAAACATTATTAGCTTTACCATATCATTTAAAATTTTCCATCTACTGTATACCAGTCAGTTATTATTCAGATAGACTGAACAATTAGCATTTATCTCTATTTAAATTTAAGCTTATTATTATTTTATTTACAGGGAGAAACTGGGATAAAAGGATCACCAGGAGTGAAGGTAATCTCATTACCATTTTCATTTCTCATCTATAAACTCATAGTGTTTCCTCAAGCTGTTTTGAATATTAAGTAATCATTTTTGGTCTCTCTCAACAATATATTTAGGGTGAACCTGGAGATTCTGGGCCCCCTGGACTTGTAGGAAATCCAGGAATTAAGGTATATAACATTTATTGTAGAGATAAAATGAAAAAAATTCCTATGTTTTCATTTTCTTTTTAAAGCAAAAGATGTGGGTTTATCAGTCATTTTAGATAGATACATGATTTGATGGCTTTACAATACTCTCCATGGTGTGTACATTTATTATGCTTATTTCTTATACTCATCATATCTGTGCCATATGGTCTACAATATAATTTTGATGTTTTGGGAGTTCCAAAGTTGTATTTGCCATTGAAACCTAAAATTCCAAAGCATCAAGAGGGGCAACAAAAACCATAATCCTTGGTCTCAATCCTTAAAATGATGTCCTTCTACTAGGAAGGGGAATTTAAATGACTTGGCACCTATATCAATTGCCTAGCTTCCAAATTCTTGAATTCCAAGTGTAAGAACCTTTCTGCAGGAGTGTCCCAGCTGCTAGCAGCTGCTGAGTTGGATTAGCAAAGAAAATACCCTATTAGTGTGTAAGGCATGTAACCCAGCCATCACCTGCTGTTGATAATAGATTTCTTTAAATGGAGACATTGATAAAGAATCCCTCTGCATCTAATATATACTAAACTACTATCAAGGGACAGTAATATCTGTGACAATCATACATTCCCATAGACCAAGGAATTCTGTAGTAGTCATAAAAGTCCCACTGTACTCATTATGTGTATTGAGATTATGTTTAGATATAGTACCTTCTTTGGAGCTAAAATACATATCAATTTCTTATACAGGGTCAGCAAGGACCAGCAGGTTCCATAGGACCCAGAGGACCTCCAGGAAATATTGTAAGCATAGATGATATCTGTGTTTCTGATTTAGCAAAATGAGATATAATGTACTAAAGGCTTTGAGAATAAGCTTACAATAATGCCATCAAAAACAAAAAATAATTTACAAGAATTTTAAGATATCTTCATGTGGGGGGCGGAGCCAAGATGGCGGAGTAGAAGCACGACCCTCCCGCAGCTCCGACTTCCACCCTCCCCAATCCATGTAAAAAGGGGACTCTAAACAAACTTTGAAGCTGCAGAACCCACAAAATGACACAGAGAAGCTAACCTCCCGCTGAGAACAGCCCGGCAGGCCGGCAGGAATCTGCCAGCACAGCGCTCTGGGAGCCGAGCCCAGCCCCACGCCAAGGCTTTAGCCCCAGGGCGGGCCTGACCAGCCGCCAGCCAGAGGGACTCCAGATCAGCAGCAGCTGTGGCCATTTCCAGATTTATCAACACATAGATTCGAAGGACAAGGTGAGAGGCCAGTGCATTCTGGACTTTGGGACCCAGTAAGTGGGAGTGCATGGCTTTTACCCCCGGGGTGAGAAACCGCTGAGATGCCAGCACAGCCTGCCAGCGCCATGTGGCGGCTTCAGCTCCTGGCCTGCAGAGTGTAGGGGGACCAAGCACCAGTCTGAGGGGTCATCGCTCTTGCTTTAACCTGCTTGGATCTGGATTGCAGTCTAGGGTGGAGGTCCTGGGGTGTGTGTCCAGCTTGCCAGAGCATGTGGAGACCTCAGAGAGGGCACCCATCTAATACCTCCGGCAGCTGAGAAAACCCCAGTGTTTGGGACGAAAACTCCCGTCTGGTGGCAGAGTCCTACTGTGGCAAAAAGCCCAAAAGTCAAATCATTGAGTGGCAAAATGAGCAGGCAAAGGAAACAAAGCAGACAGAAGATTCCAACATTACACTCCTATTTTGGGGATAAGAAGGAGCAAGGCATGGAACAGGAGGAAATCAGTGAAGTCAGAACTCCTGCACCAAAAGCTTCAAAGGAAAATGCAAGCTGGTTACAGGCCACAGGGGACCTTAAGAAGCAGATAAGAGAAGTGGAGGAAAAATTGGGAAGAGAAATGAGAACAATGCAAGAAAATTATGAAATGAGAGTCAACAGCCTGACTGAAGAAAATAATACCTTAAAAAACAGACTGACTCAAATGGCAAAGGAGGCTCAGAAAGGCAATGAAGAGAAGAATGCCTTAAAAAGTCGAATTTGCCAGATGGAAAAAGAATCTCAAAAGCTCACTGAGGAGAAACATTGCTTCAGAATTAGATTGGAGCAAATGGAAGCTAATGACTTTATGAGAAATCAAGATGCTGTTAAACAGATCCAAACAAATAAAAGAATAGAAGGCAATGTGAAATATCTCATGGGAAAAACCACTGACCTGGAAAATAGATCCAGGAGAGATAATTTAAAAATTATTGGACTGCCTGAGAGCCATGACCAAAGTAAGAGCCTGGAAAGCATCCTCCAGGAAGTTCTCAAAGAAAACTGCCCCGATGTTTTAGAATGAGAGGGCAAAATAGAGGTTTAAAGAATCCACCTATCACCTCCTGAGAAAGATCCCAAAAAGAAAACTCCTAGGAATATTATAGCCAGGTTCCAGAATTCCCAGATTAAGGAGAGAATATTACAAGCAGCCAGGAAGAAACAATTTGAATATTGTGGAAACACAATCAGGATAACCCAGGATCTGGCAGCTTCTACACTGAGGGATCGAAGGGCCTGGAATGTGATATTCCAGAGGTCAAGGGAGCTGGGATTAAAACCAAGAGTCACCTACCCAGCAAAACTGAGTATCCTGTTTCAGGGGAAAATATGGTCATTCAGTGGAATACAGGACTTTCAAGCATTCTTGCTGAAAAAAACAGAGCTGAATAGAAAATTTGACATTCAGATACAAGAAGCAAGAGAAGCATGAGAAGGTAAACAGGGAAAAGAAATCATAAGGAACTTATCAAAGTTGAACTATTTTTTTTAAGCAATTGGGGTTGAGTGGCTTGCTCGGGGTTGCACGGCCAGTTGTTTTTTCTGGGTGTGGTGCTGGGTGTCTGGGCCCGGATTTGATCCGGGTCGTCCCGGCACTGAGGCCGGTGCTCTTGCTTGCTGAGCCACTTGGCCAAAGTTGAACTATTAACATTCCTACATGGAAAAACAATAATTGTAACTTATGAAACTTTTCTCAATAGTTGAAGGGATTAGAAATATATATATTATATATATATATATATATATATGTCTTTATATGAGGGTATGCAGGCATATGAATACATATGTGAATGTGTGTATATATGTTTACAGGTATACATAGATAGAGGGCACGGGACCAATTTAACAGGAAGGGATGATACTTAAAAGGTGAAATTAAGAGGTGAGAGGGATACAATGAGAGGAGATGGGGAGAGACAGAGTGGGGCAACTATCTCATACAGAAGAGGCAAGGGAAAATGGTTACAATGGAGGGGAAGAATAGGAAGGCAAAAGGGAATGGGTCAACCTTATTCCTATTGAATCTGGCTTGAGGAGGGAGGGAAATACACACTAAATAGGGGATCTCACCCTCCAGGAGAATAGGGGGGGAGGGGATGTGAGGGGGGATGATGGAAGGGAGGGCAGGCTGGGGGGGGAAGGAAGTTGGAAGCACCCACTTTTGAAAAGGGACAGGATCAAAGTAGAGAATAGAACAAGTGGGATGTGGGATAGGAGGGAGGGAAATATAGTCAGTCTTTTACAATATATCTGCTATGTTATTGTTTTGCATTAGCCACACATGTACAACCTATACTGAACTGCTTATCTTCCCAGTAAGGGTGGGTGATAAGGGAGGAAGGGAATGAATCTGGAATTCAAAGTTTTAAAATCAAATGTTTAAATATATATATACTATTATCAATATTGTTTTACATGTAATTGGGAAATATAGAGATCCACCATGCCCTACTGGAAAAGTTGAAACGGGTATGGGAGAAAATATGGGAGAGAGCAGATCAGAGGTGGGGATATCCTGTGGGACTGCTGTTTTGGGGGGATGGGTGGGGGAAAAACAGGGAGAAAATTTGTAACTCAAAATCTGGCGGAAACAAACGATGTAAATCAGAAGTTAATAAAGCATTTTAAAAAATTTAAAAAAAGATATCTTCATGTGACCACTTTATTTTATGTTTTCTAAAACATGATTTTCAGATGGAGAAGGATATGAGTCATCACCCCCCACTAAATGCTTTTGCACCTGCTCACTTGGAGTCAGTAACCAATTGCAACACAAGATCCTTTTAAATATCATTAGCTTACTTAGTAATTCTTTAGAACTATCATTAATTAAATGTTGGTTTTAGACTTCTAGGATATGAAGAAGAAAATGTGAATCAATCACATAAGATTAAGTAATATTTCCACTGGATTGAAATAAAAGTAGTCTTGGGGCAGTTACTGGACAACTATATCTTAGTCTCAAAGTACTTACATGGAAAAAAGACATGAAAATACTTCTTGCATCAATATAATCTTTCAGCACAACAGAAATATCATTAAAGCCAGAATCACAGAATTTAGAGTTTGAAAAGACCAGGGGGTGGCTAGTTGGCACAGTGAATAGAGCAATGGCCCTGGAGTCAGGAGGACATGAGTTCAAACCCAGCCTCAGACACTTAACATAAAAACTAGCCATGTGACCTTGGGCCCCAATTGCCCTTCAAAGGAAAGAAAAGAAAGAAAGAAGGAAAGAAAGAAAGAAAGAAAGAAAGAAAGAAAGAAAGAAAGAAAGAAAGAAAGAAAGAAAGAAAGAGAAAGAACCTCAGTCCAACTCACACTAGAAAGGAATCATGGCTCTAACATACCTGACAAATAGCATTCCAATCTGTCTTGAAGACTTCCAAAGAAGGCATATCTACCATTGGGTTCCAGAATCAGATATGTGAATTGGGCAGTTTTATCATCTTGCATATTCAGACTACATTGATATTTTTATGAATGTTTACATGTTTACTTTAAATTTACAAATATTTACTTAAAATTTACTTTTATATAGAAATGAAGTTCTTTAAAAATGAGATACATTCTAAGGTTTTCTATATGTGTTATGGAACTACTAGTGCATTCTTATTTTGTAAAAACATTGATTACTTACTGGATAGCTCTTCTGTATTTTTATTAATAACTCAAGGCACTTGTTTCCAATGCGAATTTGCCAAATACTGTCATGGGAGAAGGGGACAGGAACAAAGTTGGGACATCAAGAGAGGGTATCAGGAAAAGGCAAAGAGAGTATCTGGTACAGAGAGCAAATTCAATTTCCAGTATTAAAAACACTTCATCTACTTCATTATCGCCCCAAACTCTTTTTCCTGGAAGTACTGCTGAAACAGCAAATGTTTTGAATGAGCTTTGTTTT
>NW_027187351.1:24943076-24943252 GCF_028583685.1 Petaurus breviceps papuanus
TTTGTCACCCGATAAAACAAAAACACCAACCCTATAATAACATGAGCAAAATAGCAAAGAGTAAGAGATAGGAGAAGGAAGGGGAGTGGGGGGAATAGAGGAGAGACAAAGAGAAAGAAGGAGAAAGATGGAAGGAAGGAAGGAAGGAAGGAAGGAAGGAAGGAAGGAAGGAAGGA
>NW_027187351.1:24943352-25004561 GCF_028583685.1 Petaurus breviceps papuanus
GGAAGGAAGGAAGGAAGGAAGGAAGGAAGGAAGGAAGGGAAGGAGGGAGGGAGGGAGGGAGGGAGGGAGGAAGGAAGGAAGGAAGGAAGGAAGGAAGGAAGGAAGGAAGGAAGGAAGGAAGGAAGGAAGGAAGGAAGGAAGGAAGAGAAGGAGGAAGGGAGGGAGGGAAGGAAGGAGGAACAAAGGAAGGAAGGGAGGAAGAGAAAGAAATAGAAATGTGAAAAATAAAGAAAAAGGGTTAAAGGGATAATGAAAGGGACATCTAAACTAAGCAAGAGAAGAAATAGTAATAAAGAAAGAATGATAGGAAGGGAAAGAGGGAAGTAGGAAAAAAAGAAGGAAGGAAGGGAAAGAAATAGACAGAGAATGTGAGAAATAAAGAAAAAAAAGAGTTAAAGAAAAGTAATGAAAGGCATATAAAAACTAAGCAAGAGAAGAAATAGAAAGGGAGAAAGAAAAAATGAAAGGCAGAAAGAAATGGGGATGGTAGGGAGAAAAAAGAAAGGAAGGAAAGATGAAGAAAGAAGGAAAGAACAAAAAGAAAGAAAGCTGATCCACAGATATAGTAGTTAGTGCCACACATTGGTTGAGAAATAAGAATAAGAATAGTACTTCAATCAACCAATCAATAAACATTTATTAAGCATCTACTATGTGTCTGGCAATGTTTATTGGTGATACAAAACGAGCAAAAGATAGTCCCTGCCCTCAAAGAACTTACAGTCTAATGGGGAAAGTTAACATGCAAATAAATATATTCAAAACTAGCTATATACAAGATGAATAGGAAATAATTAATGGAGCAAAGGCATTAGAAGTAAGAGGGGTTGGGGAAAGTTTCCAAAAAATGAAGCAAAAAAGGAAGGAAAGACAGAATATGAAATGCCAATAGGTAGAAAAGATTCCTGTCCTTTTTCCTTCATAAGGATTGTTGACATATGTTATAATCAATTCTTCTTGAACCACAATCTCTCTTTGTGCCTCTGTCCATGATGTTACTATGTTCCAAAGCATTTGTTCTCATTTTGTCTTTGGCAAAAACTCCTCTGAAGGAGACTGAGTTGTGTTTGCCCTTTATCAGGTTACTTGTCGACTTTCTACCAGGCCTCACCTGAACCAGTGGGCTCAACTACTCCTACTAGAAATTCTCTTACCTGGCCCAACAGTTCCCAAATGGTCTAATTTCTCTATATGTCTTTTATTAATATGACATTTTTATTATTAAGAATCCGAAGTACAATTATGCATTAAAATCATTTTTCAATAATTTATTTCCTTATTTTGGAATTGCCCAGGGATTACCAGGAGAACATGGTATTCCGGGAAAACAAGGCATTAAAGGAGAAAAGGTAAGGTTTCAATTAGATTATTTTAAACATATTATATACTTTGATATATTTGAAAGAAAGGCTTTTGCCTTCTTTCGGGAAAGTGGAAAAAAAAACAGTTGGATAGGACTGGCTTTCCTTAATATGTATGACATAAAAAACCTCTAGACATAGTGAACCAAGGATCTGTGAAATCTGATAGTCCATCTCTGATTCTGTTACTAAAGCAGTACATCAATAAGAAGCAATTTAACCTGGAACTGGGAGATCTCTTTTTTACCAATGTTTACATGGGGATATTAATGCTGTATACCCATATTAATGTTGATTGGTTACTCAGGGAACCCTTCTAAATTATTTCACCTAATATATTGCAGAGATGGCACCCAATTAAATACATATTTTAAAAAGTTCATATAACAATACCACTCACTATTCCTGCTGTGAAATAATAATAATAATAACAATAGCATTTATGTAGAGCTTTAAGGCTTGCAAAGCAGAGAAAGAAGCAGGCAGCAGCAAGACAAAGTCAGACACTAGTCAGGAGGCTAATGTGACCTACTAGCTTCTTTCTTTTAAAAATTACTTAATTAGGTGACAGCTAGGTGGCACAGCGAATAGAGCACTGGCCCTGGAGTCAGGAGGACATAAGTTCAAATCCAGTCTCAGACACTTGACAGAATTACTTTTTTATTTTATTTTGTTATTTGCTTTTTTGGAGGTGAAAGGTAGGGCAATTGGGGCTAAGTGACTTGCCCAAGTTCACACTGCTAATTTTTGTATTAAGTGTCTGAGGCCGGATTTGAACTCAGATCCTGACTCCAGGGCCAGTGCTCTATTCACTGCACCATCTAGCAACCCCACTTGACACACTTACTAGCTATGTGACCTTGAGCAAGTCACTTAACCCCAATTGACTTGCCTTCCCCCCTCAAAAAAACCTAATTAATTTATCATTGTTTTTTATCACCTTTTGCAGGGAGATCCTGGTGGAATTGTAGGGCCTCCTGGATATCCAGGTCCAAAAGGTGAGGCAGGTCCTCCAGGTATAAGCCTGCCTGGTGAACCAGTAAGTATGATTCTCAACATTCCCATTTCCCTTCATGATACTCACTGTACAATCATATGTATTTCTAGTTTTGAGTAGTTCATATGGGCAAATTAATGTGTATAGCCTTATTTCATCCTTTAGATCAGGCCTGCACAACATATGGCCCATGGGCCATTTGCAGTCTGCCAAGGGATTTTGGACAGCCTGCCACTGCACACTGTCCCCTGTTTGTCACATGACCCATGGTAACCAACCTTCATCAATCTGTCCCTAATTATTTTTACTTGAAAGTGAGCTGCCAAAATCCTATCTGCAGCTTGAAAAGGTTTAGCCTATGTTACCTGCACTCACAGCACCAACTGAAATGTGGGAGCTTGAATAATGAGTCCATGGGCCAGGCAGAGATTGCATTCATATGTTTATTGCATGCCAAGCAAATCTCAAATAAGCATCTGAGGGTTCAAGTTTATATACTATAGCTAAAGCACTTACATCACACTTTCTCATGGGAAACTTCATGTTGTTTGCTACACGAAGTGCCTAGCTTGCAACCTTTAGGAGGCCATTCCCATGGGACACTTCCCTGCTTCCCTTATCTCATGTGTCACTACTTTATCAAGCAGTCAGGGTTTCAGGGATAGTCAGAATGTTCCAAGCCTCCCTTGCACAGAGGGGTGGTGAGTCAACATCCTGAGATACTGAGCCCAGGTGGGTGGAAACAAGCTCAAGGGGGTCCTTGGCCTGGATTCATGCCCAGGGCAGATCCCTCAGAACTAACCTTCAACATCACCCCCTACAAGCCTATTTTAATTTTTGTCCCAATCTACTGCCAAGTTGTGCAGGCCTGCTCTAGATGATACATAAATCTTTTAAGGTACTACTTTTATGCCTGCTTTGTCCAGAACTAAGGCAGAATCTTGAAGTTTTCATCAAGAAGTCTAGCAAAGGATGGATGTGGAGAGTCATTTTGGAAAAAATTTCAAGTCTAGGCTAAGGCCTAGGTAGGATGTGGAAAATTCTGTGTAGTTATAAACTTTAAACAGTGATACATAGTATTACTACTTCATAATCCCCTTTGTTACTTATCTCTAGTGTTAATAACATAAATTCCTACTATTAAGAAGTGTGCTTTATTACATATGTTTTCATTTTAAAATAACAACAGACTTTCCATCTTTTTTAAAGTCATTCCAATTTGTAGAGTGCCTAAATCTTACCTTCCTTCCCTAAAGGCAAAGGCAAGAGTACTAAGAAAAATGATCAAACTGATTTATTTTAGACAGTGACTTTCCAGAATCTTCGAGTCTCCAAGGAAACAAAAATATTATTCACCTACATGCTTCTTCATTCTTTTAGGGCTTAGATGGAATTCCAGGGACACCTGGTCCACGAGGGCCAAAGGTAGGAAAATAAGTCTTCCACATTAAAAGAAATTGACAACATATCACAACGAAGTATGTTCTCTTTGAGACATGTATTAGTGGAAATCTCTCATTACACAGGGTGAAAGAGGACTGCCAGGTGTTCATGGACTCCCTGGTGACATCGGACCTCCAGGAATGGGAATTCCTGGCCAACCAGTAAGCAAAATGAACAGAGTACTTTTGTGAACATTCATACCAATAGTATAAATTTAAAATTCTTGGTATTGTTCTTTTTTTTTCAAGCATCTATAAGACATTTAGGGATACCTGGTCACTTTCCCTAGTCCCTGAACTAAGCCTGTCTAGACTATCTGAGATCATAGAAAGGACTATGATGCCGGAATCCATTCAGCATATTTTCTGGCTTAAAAGGTGATATCATCTGAGAAATGATAGCAATTCTACTAAAAAATTGCTTGGATCAGGGACCTTCTTGATTACTGTCATAGTTTCATAGAAAGGATGGGCTGTCAGAAAAAAAGAGAAATGATTACAAACTTGTGGAGAAAGGGGGAGGCAGTATTCACAGAAATTTGAAGCAATGTGGGAGATAAGTTGGAGAAGGGAACAAAATTGAATGTATCTTTGAAATTGGCCTGAAAAAGGTGAAAAAAGTGAAAAGGTTATGGGAAAAAATTAGTCTAGTCAGGGTAGCAAACTCCTGAACATAGAAAAGAAAAGGGCCATGGAACTCTGTACACAGTTGGATTTGATTCAATTGACAAAATTTTATTAAGCACTTAGATGTACTAGGCTAAGGGCATTCAAAGACAAAAATGAAATAATTCCTGCCCTCAAGAAGCTTATATTCTACCATGAGATAACATGTACATCTAGAAATCTATGCAAAATAAATACAAAGTAAATAGGAAATGAGGACTAGCCCTGGAGATTAGGAAAAGCCTCACCTACAACAGGGAGATTTTAACTGAGCTTTTGAAGGAAATGGATTCCTTTAGATGGAGATGAGGAGGGAGTGAATGATGTAAAATAATCCAGGAAAAGTAGATTGAAGCCAGATGAGGAAGGTACAGCAAACAGATATTTGATTTAAAAGGTAACAGTGAGTCACTAGAGTTTATTGAGCATGGGAGTGACATAGTAAGCTTATATATTTAAAAAGTGATATATTTGCCCAGGAAAAATAGTCTTCTAAGACCTAGGGTTAAAGGTTCTGATAATGACTCTACCTTTATTCACTATGAGAAATGAGAAAATGAGACAGTCATTTTCCCCCCTTTCTTTCATGTAAAATAAGGAAAAAAGAAACCTATTGTTTAATTGTGTCTGACCCTTTGTGACTCCTTTTAGGGTTTTCTTAGCAAAGATACTGGCGTGTTTTGTCCTTTTCTTCTACAGTTCATTTTACAGATGAGGAAACTGAGGCAAACAGGGCTAAGTGACTTGTTCAGGGTCACAAAGTTAGTAAGTGTCTAAGACCAGATTTGACGTCAGGAAGATGAGTCTTTCTGACTCCAGGACTGGCACTCTATCCACTGTTATCCTAGCTTCCTAAAAGAAACTTACTTTGTAATATTTTTAATGACAACAACTATCGAAACATTACAAAACACTGTGACAATGGCAGTGACTTCAGATCTTGAAGCAGAGAATGTTCTCTGTTTCCCCAGGTGTCATCCCTTCAGAGTAATTCAGGGCAATTCAGAGTAATTCAGGGGAATAATAGCTGCTTCTCCTACTCTGTAGCTGTGCCAGTCAGTGGCTATCAACCCTTAGCAACTTGACCAGCACATATCATTTCCCTGGTTCCTTTCCACTACCCTTGGACATGCACAGGCTAACAAGATCCCTACTCTTTCAGAAACACAAGAAACCACATTTTCTTTGTTCCAACCCTGAATATGCTGACCCAGAGGAAAACAGAAACTCATGCAGCAGATTGATATCTCTTAGCAGCTGATCAGATCTCCTGCATCAAAGGAATCTCTGATGCTAATTCTTAAAGGACCCAGGTTATGTACTTCTACCAGGAACAGCAGTTAGTGAGAACATAGTTATAGCAGTGTGAGCTGTGTAGTTGCTTTTCCTCTGGCCAAATGCATTCACTCTTGCTCTCTTTTGGCCTTTCTCTTGGTTTCTCTTCAATAAACATCTTTGCTTCCAATTATTATATAGTGGATGTACCTTTAGGCAAGTACATGTGGGTTTGCTCTCTTGGTTGGCACCTTCATCCTGGATATATCTGGGCTTTTCCCCATTGTCAGTGGTGATAAATTCACATACATTATAATGACAATTATAATAAATTGAAAAGTTCATATTTAAGTGGAAGTAATATATGTGGGTAAAATTATGAAGCACTATAAGAAATAGTTTCCATATAAGGGTTTTAGCAATTAAGAAAGAGTAGAAAGAACATTTTAAAATTATTCTTAAAAACACATAGAATTTGAAAATGAGTGAATAAAATGTTCTTTTAACCATACTTTTTTTGGAAATAGAGCTTTATTGAATTTATCCACAGATTCAAAGGTGAGGTGTGTGGGAGGGGACAACAAGGAAGTAATCTGTTCTGTCAGGTAATTGAAATCTCCCCCGTGAAGAATATAAGAGAGCTGGAAATAGAAAGTTGAGCAAAGGAAAAAGTCATTTTGGGAATTGTAGTTTGGGAATTCTTAGTCAAAGATAAAATACAAAGGAAAAAAGTAATAAAAATCAACTTGAGGAAAAAGAAGCTCCTTGGAATAGTGGAGATAGAGTTGGCCTTAGAGTCAAGAAATCCTGGGTTGGAGTCTTACCTCTCATACAGGATAGCCATGTGACTCTTCATAAGCCGCTTAACTTGTCAGTGAACCAGGCAACTTTCTAAGACGATAAATTACAGAGGTACTGCCAGTCTACATTGCAGATACATGCTGTTGCCCTTGCCAAACATAAATTTTTGAAGAGGCAAACTGTGTTATTTTTGCTTCTATATCCCCAGGGAAGGGGAGGGGAGGAGAGGGAAGAACAGAATGCTGCTATCCAGGTGTTACATCTACATATAGTTTAAGATTGATCTGCCCACTCTCAGTTATCATTATTGTAGGATCAAGGAAGTGTCCAAAGAAATAAAATATTTAAGCCTACTCTTAGTTACCCTAAATTTCAAACTTTTAAAATTAGAAAAATTGACTGATTTGAGTTATACTTCCTACCCTGATGATTGTATTTTGTTTGTTTTTGCTTTTTTGGAAAGGGGAAAGGCAGGGAAATTGGGGCTAAGTGACTTGACCAAGGTCACACAGCTAGTAAGTGTTAAGTGTCTGAGGCCACATTTGAACTCAGGTCCTCCTGCTCCAGATCCAGTGCTCTATTCACTGTGCCACCTAGCCACCCCCTACCCTCATGATTCTATACCGGTTCTTAAGGTACCATCAAACAATTAATGAAAAGCAGCAAGGAGAAGAAGCCCTGGGCCCAGATCTAGAGCTGGAAGGGCCTCAGAGTCCAGTCTACCTCCTTCATTTTATCCATGCAGACAACAAGGCCTAGGAAGGTTAAATGAGTTGCCCAACGCAGGTAGTAAGTTGTCAAAGGTAGGATTTGGACCTTGCTATCCTGACACAAAAGCCAATGTTCTTTCCTTTCTGCTATGCTGCATTGAACTTGATAAACCTTTACTGCAGAAATAAGAGGTGGGTGTATTATTTGGTGGGCAGCTAGTTGGTACAAGGAATAGAGCACTGGACCTGGAGTCAGGAAGACCTAAGTTCAAATATGGTCTCAGGAATTTACTATGTGACCTTGGGCAAGTCATTTAACCATGTTTGCCTCACCTGTAAAATGAACAGAGGAAAGGAATAACAAATCACTGCAGTATCTTTGCCAAGAAAATCCCAAATGGGATCATGAAGAGTCAGACACAACCAAAACAACTGGACAACAACAATTGTTTGAACAGCCATCTTTATACTGAAAAGAATGGGAATTTGTATTAATAGCAACTTTAAAAAAAAAAAACCTGAATTTTAAATACATTAATATCTCAACTGTAATATGTGTGTGATTTATGGGGTTGGCTGTTTTATTTTAACTATATAGAGACTTTGTTAAATCTTCCAAAGTGTTTTTGAATTCAACTAAATAATTTACATTCCTTTCAGTGACTGACATATAGCACTTAATAATAAATGCTCATCCTAACCTATATATGCCTAAAGAGAGAATTCTAATTGATCATGTTTTCATTTGTAGGGATCCAGAGGGCCCTCTGGAGAGCCAGGTATTCAGGTAGAATATTTACTAAGTCATTTGGTTAAGTAAATATAGTATTCTTCATAGGCAGTAATTGTCAGAAGACTCCTATCATAAGTAATAATGATTTCTCTATCTTTTCAGGGTCCTAGAGGCCTCCCTGGGTTACCAGGGACTCCAGGAACTGATGTAAGTTAAGAGGTTTACATTCTAATATTTTACATTGAGCCTATCTTCATATGAGGAATTTTTAAAATGTTCTCTTTTTTTTAGGGAGCTCCAGGGAGAGATGGGAAGCCAGGGATGCCAGGTCCCCCAGGTGACCCGGTATGTATGCAAGCTGAGCCTGGTTTATGTATTTGAAATGCCTAGATTTTCACACAAAAGCCAAGCAGTTCTATCAGAGCATTCAGATTTTTATCATCACAACTAATTAGAATGTTTCTTTGCTGCCTGGTGGTTTTGTTTGCTCCCATTATTTTAGAAAGAAAAATCAGACTGCATCAGCATTGTTTTTTGATAAACATTCATTTTCTAGGGTTTGTAATTCAACTAGAGAAGTCTGACCCCAGCTGAGTTTAGGCATTTAATATCTCAATCCAATAGCAATTATAGTTAAAATATAGGTAGGAGTTTGACCCTTCCTAGGGCTAGCTGCTTAATAAATTTCATTATTTTCTAAATGAAAGCTTAACAGGTAAATAGCCTGTATTATTGTATGCATTCATGAATGCTAATACTTTAAGAGATGGAAATGACTGTGATAATTAGAAACAATAAGTTTCTTAAAATTAGTT
Organism: Petaurus breviceps papuanus; assembly: GCF_028583685.1. Taxonomy (NCBI): domain Eukaryota; kingdom Metazoa; phylum Chordata; class Mammalia; order Diprotodontia; family Petauridae; genus Petaurus; species Petaurus breviceps. The sequence goes on from NW_027187351.1 coordinate 24,952,153, forward strand.
TAGAACAATAAAAGTTTTACCAGGTTTTGTTTTAGAATATATCCTTATTTTCAGGTGCAATAGAATCTTCTTAAATAGCATCAGTATGAGCATTTCTATATGTGGAGGCCACATAGAACATGGCAATCAATTAGTCATTTTGAATGATAAAGCCTCCATCTAATCCCACAGTATTTAACCATACAAATCTCTCACCCTTCTACACCCTGAACCCTTTCTGACTTAATAAGCCAAGTGTGGGTGTATATTTGGTCCTTATTTTTAGCTCTACTAATGAGTGAATCACTTTGTAAATTTATAAAAAGCTATTTTAGCTTATAGAATCACCATGCTAAAGACACTTTTAAGGTGTAAACAAAAATAAAATTAGGGTCTGCCAATGTGTATCTCCCTCTTTAACCTCATTTTGGCTTCATTGGGAAATAAAAGTAAAGAAAAGTAATGCAAAAATTCTCTCATTTTCTAAACAGCCTGCACAACTTTTCAAAAGAATAGGTTTTTTCTCTTTCTGAATAAATTTTTGTTTGTAATCCAGGCTGTAATTAGTGGGAGTTTTGGGGGGGAGCATTACCCCAGGGAGAAGACTAATTCTTTCTCAATAAAATTCTTGGATCTCTCTCATTTGAAATGTGTAAATGTGGGAGAATGTTCTGTGAACTTAAAATGACATTTATTCTGATGGCAAGGATATAGCAAACTTATAAATTTGGGGTGAATTCTAGTGTTTATTTTTTAAAGTGCATTTAGTTACCTCTTGTTCTTATTACAGGTGGCACTACCTCTTTTGGGAGATATTGGTGCTATGTTGAAGGTAATCTATTGTTATGCAAGATTATCTGTTTCTGTTCATTTCTAAGGAAATAGCCAGGACATTCTTATAAGATGGAGCTTATTTAGTCTCATTGACAATTTAAATTTAAAAGGCAGGATGTACATTTTGAAAATAATTAAGGGATGGCTATTGCTCATTGTATTTTGTGCTTTATATTAATCCCTCTATCATGACTTCTTCTCTTAGGGAAGGCACCATAGACCCAGTCCCAAAGTAAGCTATGAAAAAGAGATGGTAACATTAGCAACCCTGAATCGATGATTTTCTTGTTGTAGAGGAATTTTTTCCTAATAGGAATCTCTCTGCAGTGTTCTCTTAATAGGAAGTTACATACCTGGCTTCCTTATGGGAACCATTATCCCATTTGCTTCACCTGTCCTGAGTAAGTACAATCTAATAGGAAATAAAACCCAAATAGAGATAACTAGAATAAATGTATGAAATACAGAGTTAGAAAACACAGTGGTAAGCGAGGTCAGAGAAGAAAGGTTAACCACAGCTTGTTTTCACAAAGCAACTTAAGGAACCAACATATCACATCAAGGAACTGTACAAAAAGAGGAGAGAGTCCTGCCAAGCAAAGCAACTAGCTTGTTATTAAGTTGGATCAGAATAATTTTCTCCATCTGCAAATTCAGAGTTAAACACAAAGTTTAGTTTTCACTCTGACATTTTCTTTGGAGCAACTAATTTTAACAAAAATAATCAATGTCTCTAGCTAAATGTTGTGTGCAGGAAGTATGAGGACTTTGATGTCCTGGTGTCACAGGTGCAATGCAATCTCATTTTTTTTCTGGTTCCCCACCTTGTGGGAGTTATATACCTAGCTCTTGTACATATCACAGTTACATTCATAGAAATAGCAGCTCTCTCTGTATAAGAATGTGTTGCAAACTAAACCACAGCATCAGGCTAATGATCCAGTAATCAGAGGAGTGTTCTTTCCCTAATATTGCATGTGCATTTTTGTTGGAGTAATAAACATCAGAGGTCAGCTAGGTAGCCCAGTCAATAGAATGCTGAGCCTGCAGTCAAGAAGACTTATCTTCCTGAGTTCAAATCTAGCCTCAGACACTTACTGACTATGTGACTATGAGCAAGTCATTTAACCCTCAGTTCCACACCCAAAGAATAGTCTGAAGGAGGTAATAGTAAACTACTCCAGTATCTTTGTCACCCAAGTCAGACACAACTGAAATAACTAAACAAAAATAAACATCAGGGGCTTTTAATCTTCATTAAGTAAGAGCCGTCATAGAACATCAAACGTTTTAAAAGAAGAGTTTTTTTTTTAAGCACTACATACATTCACTGAATTTAGGAATTTCAAGTTGGACAAGATATGCACAGAAGCAATAGGATTAAGCCAGTTAAAGAACAGAGAAATCTTGGGGGTGAAGGCTGACTTTGTGTTAGAATACCCTTGCCTCTTGTGGATACAGCCCATAAGTCCTAATGTTCTTATAAGGAATAAGGGAATCCTGAGGTGGTATGGTCCCAGGGCTTCCCTAGCTCAAATAAGAACAAGCTTTGATAAATGACCTCATCAAGGAGGAAAAATAGAAAAGAGCTGTTCTTGTAGCAAGAATGAGACAAGAGACAGCTAAAATTGTGTATTAGCTTCCTTATGTATTGAAAAGAGAAGTTTCAGGGCAGCTAGGTGGCACAGTGAATAGAGTACCAACCCTGGAGTCAGGAGGACCTGAGTTCAAATTTGGCCTTAACACAAAACTAGCCATGTGACCTTGGGCAAGCCACTTAACTCCAATTTCCCTACCTTTCCCCACTCCGAAAAAAAAAATAATAAAAGAAAAAAAGCCTACTATAAATTATTTTTTAAAAAGAAAGAAAGAAAAGAGAAACAGCATGTCATAGTGCCTAGAGAATAGACTGCAAGTCAGGGAGACCTAATTTCAAGTCCTGCCTCTAACATTAATTGGTCGGGTGATCCTGAGCTTAAACTCTTCACTTAACCTTTCCATGTTCCTAGGCGATCCTCTAAGACAGTAAGGTGAAAAGTAGGTGCCAGTCTGCAGCAGTCGAAGGCGTATATACCACAGGAATCACAGGTGCTGTTAAAAAGGAAAAGAAGATAGCCTTTGGATGTTTCTGACAGATCCTCCAGAGGAGGTTTATGAAAATAAATGAAGTCGAGTCCCAAAGGCCAAGATAAGGGAGGGTTTCAGCCTGAGCTGGTAAAGGGGGTTGCTCTCAAGATGAAATCATAGAGCCATTGCGGTGTCCAAGTCTCAGGAGTACTTCACCAACAGGAGGCACACGCTGTCCACGTGTACTGTGCTCCTATTTACAAAAATGCGGCCAAAGGGTCTAGCAACAAATTCCTGGATTAATACATCATTCTAAAAGAAAACCTGAGGAAGCTCAAAGACAAATACAACAGCAAATTAATCTGAAAACAGAACAGAATGATAAAAATGAATTTGATGTATGAATATCAAGCCTAAATATATTGGGGGGTGGGTTAATTTGGTAGTTTGGGTTTTTTTAAGAAAAAAATAAAAATAATAAGCAGCTTAAGGCAAAATTTGAATGGCACAGGATGATAACAGACCTAGGAGTAAGGAGGCCATAATTCTTACATAGACCTTGTCACTAACTAGCTGTATGACCTAGGATACAATCTCTCTGGACCCTGGTTTTCTCATTTGTAAATTTAGAGTTTGGAATTAGAGGCTTTCTTAGGTTCCTTACAGCTTTTGCTTTCTGTTATTTAAAAGGATTCTAATGAACTGAAAAGCAAATCCTTCTTTATGCTTGAGTCCAAGCATTAAAATATAAGGTCCTACTAATCTAAATCTAAAAGTAACTGAAATGCAAATATTATAGTATGTCAAGTGAGCAAGAATTTCTTAAGCACCTACCTTGTACAGGGCAGTGTGCTAAGCACTAGCATGATATGTTTAATAGTAATTGAATGTAATATAATCATCATATGTTTAATATGACATCTTTTTATTAGTATTAAGGGTTGGTGGTATAAAGAGAAAAAAGAAAGCTTTTTTTAATAAAATCTCAGAGTTGGAAAGTACTTTAAAGTCATGTGACATAGTCTTCCTCCCAATGCAGGAGTCTCCTCTTCGAAGTTCCTGACATGTGGTCACCTTAGCCTCTCCTTGAATGACTAGGAATTCACTTCTTTGATTTTTTCTGTTGTTTAATATGTATGATTATTAGCAAATCCTTCCTTATATTAAACTTAAATCTGTCTCCTACATTTTTTTTTTGGTCTTTTTGGAAGTGGGAAGGCAGGGTCATTGGGATTAAGTGACTTGCCCAAGGTCATACAGTTAGTAAGTGTAAAGTGTCTGGGGCCAGATTTGAACTCAGCTTCTCCTGACTCCAGGGCTGGTGCTCTACTCACTGTGCCACCTAACTGCCCCCTTCCCTACAATTTTTACTCCTCTTTCCCTCTAGAATAATTTCCTCTTCATTAGGATAGCCCTGAAAATATTTGAAAACATCTGTCATTCCCCTTCTCCATGTTTCCTCTTCTCTAAGCTAAACATTTCAATTCTGCTAGAAAATTTTTTTTCTTATGACATTTAAAGAGAATTTATTTTACAAGATTGGAAACGAACTTTTTTGTCCTGTGCGCTATGTAGGACTATGTACTTCTCGTAAGTTCTCCCATTCGTGTTTTTGTTGTTGATTGTGTACAACTTTTCATGACCACATTTGGGGTTTTCTTGGCAAAGATAACATGGTTTGTCATTTTAAAGAAAAATAATAAGCCGCCAGAGGCAAAATTTGAATGGCACAGGATGATAACAGACCTAGTGGTTTATCACTTCCTTCTCCAGCTCCTTTTACAGAGGAGAAAACTGAGGCAAGCAGGGTTAAGTGATTTGCCCAGGGTCACACAGCTAGTAAGTGTCAGAGGCTGGATTTGAACTCAGGAAGGTGAGTCTTCCTGATTCTAAGCCCAGTATTCTATCCACCATACCACCTTAGCTGCCCCCATTCTTCATTTTACTTGCTGTCTATTTTTTATATAGTATTGCATATTTGTGACTGTATTCTCTCTCCATATCCTAAGTTCCTCTACCCCACCCTCAGATCATCCTGAAAGAATTGTGAACTCTGCAGTGACAGAGACCACGGCTTCATTATCTCTGAGTTTCCTACTGCGCCCAGCACAGTGCGTTGCATGCACTATGCACTTAAATAATTGGGCATTTCAAAGACCTATGATGTCATCCATGTTGGGTACTCTCTTTACCAGTAGATCATAATCCATCCTTTCTGAATTTGATTAGCCTTGTTCTTAGAGGGCAGACATAGACTCCTTTGATGTGTACTCATTAATACATGGTATTGCATGAGAGGTTTCTAGAAGCTCTGCTATACTGTTGATTCATATTAAGCTAATGGTCAATTGAAGCCCCCAGGGTTGTGTGTGTGTGTGTGTGTGTGTGTGTGTGTGTGTGTGTTTTCCAGAGAGGAGAGGAAAGGAGAGGGGGATAAGGGGAGACAGACAAAGACTGTGAGACCAAAGAAACAGACAGACACAGAGACAAAACAGAGAGGGAGAGAGAGAAACAGAGAGAGAGACAGAGACAGAGAGAGACAGAAACACAGAGAGAGAAAGAGAGACAGAGACAGAGACAGAGAGAGGTCAATAAGCATTTATTAAAAGCCTAATCTATTAAGCCTAAAAGCCTACAGAAATTGTGCTAAGTGCTAGCCCCTCCCCTCAAGGGGATCATATTCTCATGTACACATGTAGGCATATACAAGACATATACAAATCAAAAATGGAGTAACCATGAAAGGGAAGGAACTAAATGTAGGGAGATCAAGAAAAGGTTTCCTTCAGTAGGTGGCACTTGAATTAAGTCTTTTAAGGAAAGCAGGTATTCCAGTATGTGAAGGTAAGGAGGCAGAGCATATCCAGGCATGGGTGAGAGCCAGTACAAAGACATGGGGTGATGGAGTATTGTGTCATGCAGAAGGAACAGAAAATAGACCAAGGTTGTTGGAGTACATGAGAGTAAAGTATAAGAAGACTGGAAAGTCAGGAAGGGATCAGATTATGAAGAGATTTAGCTATGTGATAAATCTTATGTTTGAGTTGTGAGTCTAAGCATTAAAATATAAAGTCTTACTAAACTAAATCTAAAAGTAAATAAAATGCAAATAAACTGATTTTCAAAAAGGAAAAAGGAAACAATAAGGTGGTGTCAAATTAGTACTTAGAAAAGGAATCAAGAAAGCAGAAGAGAGGGGGGTGGCTAGGTGGCACAGTGAATAGAGCACCAACCCTGGAGTCAGGAAAGACCTGAGTTCAAATCCAGCCTCAGACACTTAACACAAAAACTAGCTGTGTGACCTTGGGCAAGTCACTTAATCCCAATTGCCCTCCAAAAAGCAGAAAAGGAAAGCAAAAGAAAGGGAATTTCCTTAAAATTTTTATCAGTTTTTGGATTTGATGTAATAATCTAATGTCACACTAACAGATGAATTCCTCCCCTGACAAATTTATTTTCAAGCTACATTCTTTTTTCCAAATAACTTTTGAGTAGTTTTAAAAGGAGAAAACCTTTCATCACAGGCTTTATTTTTATTCATATATTTTAATGTTTGTGGCAGCAACAACCTTTAGTCTCCATTTCTAAATTTAAATAGAAGCCAGATTCTGAGGGATTTGACCAAAATGTTCTTGCTATTCAAGATTAAAGTCACTAGGCCTTTGTCCATTCCTAACAGAATGTTTGTGGCAGCTGTCATCCTAGTATACCGGGTTTAAAAAATACCAAAGGAGAGGAAGGAGGAGCTGGGGAACCTGGAAGAAATTATTATGTAGCGGGGAAGGTAAGCATGAAAATGATCTCATAGCACTTTCTGTTCCTCTTTTGCCCTTACCATAGTTTAATTGGTATTATTTTTATTTTTATACTGTATTATCTCATCTTCCTAGACTCTAAATTCATGAAGGGAAACACTGCATTTCATTTACCTTTGTATATTTACCAGCACCTAAAACAGTATATTATAAATAGTATTCAATTAATAAATATTTGTTGAATTGAATTATATGCATAGTAAATGCATAGTAGGCATTTAAAAAATAATGTTGAATGAATGCATCCTGAATATGTGCCTTTTGTGGAGAATAGATATGGCAGTTCCCTTGATATGTATTATTATTATTATTCCCTTCAGGGTGATACTGGGCCAAGAGGCCCTCCAGGAATCCCTGGCAGAGAAGGACCAAAGGTAAAGCAATCTTTTTTTACCTTCCCTCTTCCCCTAACCCAAATCCTTAATTCAGGGTAAAAAGGTAGAGGGGTATAGAAACTACATGGGTTGATATGTGGGAACAGTAACTTGAAAGGCAACTACATTGGCATAGTTACAGAGTCTGAGTCTTTTGACTGATGTCTGGCTCTTCTTTGAAGTCTGGTCAGCATATTCAAAGCCACATTCTTCTAGTGTTTGCTGGAGAACAGTAGAGTGATTGTTAAATATGGTGTCTTCTTAGGGAAGCAAAGGTGAGCGTGGATACTCTGGATTACCTGGTGAGAAGGGTGATGAGGTAAAAATGATTCTTATTTTAATTATCTTTTCTGTTATTCCTAATAATTAAGTTTTTTTATGACTGATGAAACACTAGCAATATATGACATTACTGAATATGGAGTTCCTTTCTACTACATTGTTTTACAGCCTTTGTTAAACTAACAAAGTAATGAGAACATAAAGATTTATATATGTCTTTGTGAGTTTCAAAATCTTTTTTTTTTTACTAGCTGGTTTTTCATATAACAAAATGTGTTGATGTTTACTGCTACCTTTTCCATTGCAAACATGAAGAAAATTGAATCACTAGTAAAATGACCAGTTGGAGGTCAGACATCTTTTGAGAAAATGTCTCAGAATTTCTGCTCTGGGCCACAGTGATAATCAGAATGCTATTCTTTCCCTGTATAATTCACATTAACTCTTGGGGAAAAAAACCAATTAGGATGATAAATTGTTGTTTGTTTAGGGAGTTTTGAAACTAATAATTCTTAATGAAAATAAGTAAACCATCTGGCATGTGCTAACCTTGATGCTAATGTAGGAAGCCAGCATACCATGAAACAGATTGGTTTTTACAGGTGAATCTACCCATCATTTATGCCACCATAGTTGTCTATACTCTCTTCACGTTACTAGGTAGTGCATTAGTTTTTTTTCATTTGTATTGATGCTATTTTGGAAGGATGTTTTTCTAAATTCATGCCCAAGGGCAAGGATGTTTTTATTTTTATTTTCGCCCATAAATAAGGCACTAAAATAACAAGGGTAAACAAGTTTGTGCTTTTCTAAATTCCCTAGAAGACTTCACCAGAGTTCAATAACAGTAACAGATTTTAAATGGTCCGACAGCTTTTAACTGCCTAGATTCAAGAGGCAGATTTTGGAAGCAATTGAAAAGGTAATAAGAGAAAGGCCAGGAAATAATTGGAATTTGGTTTTTTAAAGAGGTTTCAAGGTAAATTCATTAAAAGTTAATTTTTATTGATTCTGTATGGGTACTTTGCTCTCTTTGTGGACTAAAAAGCCACTGCATGCTGCTCTACTAGAAATAGCTACTGGTTCTAATATATTGCATAAGGATTCCATAACATAGGACACAATATAACCCCCACACAAGATTTTACACTGAGCTATTAGTGAATTAAGGGATTCTAGTGGTTTCAAGTTACCAGCTTCCCAAATGTAGACATTATAAATCAAACAGAACCAATCTATTAGTTCAGCTTTTCCCTGATTATTCTCAGCCATGATCAGAAATTATAATTTCTAAAAATGATTTTTTTAGAAAAGTAATATAGCTCATATACTCTATCATTATAGCAATGTGGCACTCTAGTTTAAGAGCTAACCTTTTTTTTTGAGGGGGGAAGCAAAGGCAATTGGGGTTAAGTGACTTGCCCAAGGTCATACAGCTAGTGTGTCAAGTGTCTGAGGCTGGATTTGAACTTAGGTCCTCCTGACTCCAGAGTCTGTGCTCTATTCACTGCACCACCTAGATGCCCCAAGAGCTAGCCTTTGAGACAGGAATTCTCTGGGTTCAAGTCCTACTTCTGATACTTATAAGATACTTACTTAGCCTTGTGGCCATGAATGCGCAAAACACTTTTACCTCCCTGTGCCTTGCTCCAGGCAAATATTTAGATATCTGAATTGCTAATATTTACTGGTGAGGAACTTTTTCCAATAATAGCTCCTACTAGTGATGAAATCAGAAACCCAAAACACCCTTCTCAACTGCCCCCCCCATCTATTAGTCAAATAAGACTTATCTAATGAGAACACCATTCTTCTCCTAGCTAAAAAAAAATCTCTGACCAAAGTCAGCTTCAAGTCTTCCAATCCCCATTGCCTCTCCTTCCTCCAGCAGGATACTTTTATAGAGAAGTTACACATCCATCGCTTATGGCAAAGTGACTTCATTTGTCCAATGTTCATGATTTACATTTCTACAAAATTGATTGCAAATACCAAGGGAACAACTTGTTAGAAGCTGGTAGAGGGCAGACACACCTCTCTCAATACAATGGACTCTCACTTGTGCTTGAGGCTTACTAAGCATGTTTTCAGGATAATATGGATAATTAAGACATGGGAAGCTACTGTCAGCCATGAATTATTACAATGGGAAATAAATATTCACTAGACAATTACTGAGGCAAGACTTATGAGCTCAAAATATCCTAGCAACGAAGGGCCATAGCTCTGATGATCCCTGGATGGACATACAGTAAATTTTAATTTCTACTTATGCTCGGTACTCTATACTAAATGGAGTGCCCTACTACCTAGGATGTATTTGTCTTCCTCAATGACCAACTTGTCTCCTAAAATGATCTTATTGCCCTTTATGAATCCACAGTAATTTCTATCTATGCTACAACATTTCCACTTGTTCAGAGAAAGACTGCTGAGAATGTATTTTTTTTATTTATGGGCTGCAGTTTATTTTAAAGTTTAATGTGGTTATCAAAGGTTAATGAGCCCCAAGCTTATAAATTAGAAAATCTCAGGACTCATTCAGCAGCTCTACACTGATACAATGGTCAAGAAAGAATTATGTGTGAAATAGAATACATACACACAAAGCTCTGTAGGAATATGAGGATTTCTAAAGGAGCCCTCCATGATATTCATGTTGCCTAATCCATAAATAGCATCTTTCCAAAGGAAAATGTTTCTTTTATGTTATTAGAGAGATTGATAATGGATTAAAAAGATGCCCAAAATCATCCTCTAAATTAGGTGAAATGCATTGTTACACAGCGGAATAGGCAGGGTGTCCCAAAAGACTTTGGGCGTCTTTAAGCTATTAAAGCTTTCAACTACACTAACACTTTTGGGATACATTGTATATAGCAGGAAAAGCACCAGCTGAACTTTGGATCATTTCTTTAACCACACAACTCCATGATCTTGGATAAATTATAGAAGTTTCCTGGTCTGGGCCTCAGTTTCTCTTTCCCCTGGTTTCTATGTCTGTGTCTGTGTCCGTGTCTGTCTGTCTCTCTCCCCTTACTTCCTTTCCCTCCCTCCCTCTGTAGCTCCTTTCCTCAGTATTATTATTATATCATAATATTTAAAGTTTTGAGGGACCTTCAAGATCATCTTGTCCAAGTCTCTCATTTAACAGATGGTTGAACTGAAGCCTGGAGAGGTTATGTACCTTTACAATGATGTATGATGAAAAACAATCAATAGAAAAAATTATAGGAAATTCTAGTTATTGTATTCATTTTCTTTGTATATTGTTGAACAATTTGCAAAACATACTCACATATATACTCATGTAAACTTTACAAAAGCCCTATGAAGTAGTTAAGGCAAATATTATTACTCCTTATTTTATAGTTGACCAAAATAAGGTTCAGATATGTTAAATAAAAAAATGTTGTTGTCATTTTTCAATCATGTTCAACTCTTAGTGATCACTTTTGGGGTTTTCATGGAAATGACACTGGAGTGGTTTGCCATGCCCTTCTCTAGCTCCTTTTACAAATGAGGAAACTGAGGCAAACTATGTTAAATTACTTGCCCGGGGTCACATAGTTAGTAAATGCCTAAGGCTAGATTTTAAACTCAGGAAGAGAAGTCTTCCTGACTCCAGACCCAGCACTCTATCTACTATACCACCTAGCTTCCCCTAAATAAAAATATTGTCCATTACCTTATGCCTTGCAAAAAAAAATTCAAAATAACATTTTGTTATTAATTCTTTTATTTTTATTTTTTTGCTTTTTTGGAGGGGAAAGGTAAGGCAGTTGGAGTTAAGTGACTTGCCCAAGGTCACATGGCTAGTTTTGTGTTAAGTGTCTGAGGCCGGACTTGAACTCAGGTCCTCCTGACTCCAGGGCCGGTGCTCTATTCACTGTACCACCTAGCCATCCCCTGTTATTAATTCTTAAGCAGTGACATCAAAACTATGTGACCTCAGTCAAGTTACTTTACATCTCAGTTTCCTCATCTGTAAATTAAAGAATTAGACCAAATGATCCCCCAAGTCCCTTCCAGCTACAGATCTATGATTCTATGAATCAAATTCAGATTTGCTTATGGGCTGAAATTCTTATGAGAAACAAAAACCAGCAGACCCATCAAATATTTTTTAATGTTGAAAAGCTGTTTCTAATGAGGAAATTGTCATCTTAAAAAAAACTCTACCAGTCAATTAATAACATTACTAAAAACAGTTTTTGTTCTGGGCTATGCGTTGACACTCCTGTATTACATTTGAAAATCAGAACCATAACTAAAGTACAAGAAATGGTTTTATAAGACATTTTCTCAATCAGAAAACACTTATAACTAGCAATTCCATGTATTCACATAATTAAGGGACTATGCTGGTAATGAGGGGATTCCCTAATTGAATGCAACAGTACAGGGAACTAGGTAATATTTAAAGGTCCATTTCAGGTCTAGAATTCTGGGTTTCTATGACCCTCTGGTCCTAAAAAATATTAATGTTTTGTGAATTATCAAAGAAAAATAAGATTATGGTGGCTTTTAACTTTATTGTTAGTTATATTTCCTTGTATGCATACAAATTTTTTTAATTGGTTAAGTTATTGTTTGTGTGCAGTTTTTGGTTAAACAGAATGCAGTAGGGAGTGGCCTCATGATGTATTGAGTCTCTCATAACTGGAAGTCTTCAAATACAAGTTATATCATTTATAGGGTCATAGATTCAGAGCTCAAAGGAGCATTAGTCCCTATTTAGTCCAACCACTTCATTTAACAGATGAGAAAACTGGGACACAGGGAAATTAAGTGACTTGCCCAATTCAGATCTTTTTATTCTGGATCCATTGTTTCTTCTACAATACCAGATGCAATTTATACTTCATATTGAGGTTAGACTAGATGACTTCTGAGGTACCTTCCAATTCTAAGATTTCATATTTCTGTGACTTCATTATCTAGAATAATTTTCCCTGACCACAATAGATAGTAAGACTTTTATAGCAGATACAGTGGGCGTGATGCTTTAACAGGTGTACAATTATTTTATGTTAAAATCATGTCCATTTCAGGGTCTTCAAGGAAATCCAGGCACTCCAGGAGCCCCAGGACCTATTGGACCTGCTGTAAGTGTTTGGTGTTATTATGTTTTGTTTCATAAACTATTTCCTAATGCATATAGACATGCATATAGTATGGGACTATATGCATTAGGGACTCTCCATTACATTCATAGAAGAAGAATTTCATCCATACTTCAACAACATATTCAACTTAGCAGTTCAACAGGCTTTTTTTAAGCACCTGATGTGTGCAGAGCACTGCTATAGTCTTAATCAGGAAAAAGATTCTTAGAAGCCAAACCAGGAGGGCCTCAATAGTCACCATGCAACCTGTGAGTGATAGCTGTCTCTCATGAAAGTCTTGCTCAGCCCTTGAAGGCAAGTTACATGGAGAGTGTCTTTTCCTCTCCCCACCCCTATCCCTCCAGGCTCAGCTCATGTCCTTCATTGTACATGAAGTATTTCCCTTTGATAATTTGATCTTCTCTGAAGCATTGTACTTCTAATCTCTGATCTCAATTTAATCCCCAATTGTATATGATCTTCTATAGTATAAATCAGTCTTGACTCCAGACATCACTTTTGGGGACAGGGACTGTATTTTGTCCATCTTTTGTGGCCCCCACAGTGCCCAGCAAATAGTGGGTAAGAGATTAATGATTGTCTGACCAATTTCTACTCATTCAGTTTCAGTGTTCAATTCTTCACTGGGTCTTTTTGCACAGCTGCAAAGCGACTCACCTGATTTTACATATTGAAAAAAAAAAACCTACCTGACTTGGTGCTGACCACAAGACAGGTGTTCCATAAAGGCTTTTTGAATTGAATTCCCAGAGCTTCAATTGTCCTGAGATTTAGTGTTCCTCATGCAATATGCATAGCTGTGAGTATCACTTTTCTCTCACCATAATGCAGAAAGTCTTTAATCCAGGCATTATCCCTGTTCCTCAACAGCAAAGTTACTGCATTTTGAAGATAAACGAGTAATTGGATTAGATGAGCTGGGAAGAGAATTTTTTCTTTTTATTCTAAAGACATTAAATGAGAAACTTTTTTCTGTGTCAGCACAATCCCAATAGACCCTAGAAACTTTGTTCAAGGTCTATACAACCTGAGCACAGTCCAGTAGTTCTATGGGAATTATTTTTCTTGTGTATAGATGTGGTCATGTCACTCCTTAGATCAAAAATCTTCAGTGGATCCCTATGACTGTCAAATAAACTTGAAACTCTTTTGGATCTTAAGGCCCTATAGAGTCTAAAAACCACCTTTCCTCCTTTCCAGGTTTAAATCATATTATTCCTTTTCATTTACTCTTTGCTTCAGCCAAGCTAGACTTTTCTTTGCTCTCCAACCCACCCTGCGCTCTTCCACCTCTCATTTTTCCATATGCCTAGAATATCTCCCTTTCCTTTTTATCTGCTCAATTATTACTCATACTTTATTTCATACTCATGTAAATCACAGTCATACTTGCAAGTCCAACTCAAATGCTGCCCCCTTCATGAAGCTTTCCTATATCTCTAACTCATCTCCTAGACTGCTAACATTTTCTCCCAGCAGACCTCACATTGTTTGTAACTCTCTTAGCTTGTAATATTGTGTTACTGCTATCTTTATAAGTGTCTTATCCACCTACTAAACTGTAGGCTCCAGAAGATGAAAGACAATATTTTATCTAAATTCTGTGCCTGTCCCACTGCCTAGTACAGTGTTCTTCATACATAAAGTGATAAATAAGTGTTTGTTGTTATTGGGGGAGCAGTTAATTAGGAATATGCTATAAGGAACATGGAATTATAATACTTCTGGGTTCCCTCCTGCTCTTAGGATTGTAAACAATGACCATAGTTGGCATTTCTAAATCACTCATGTTTTCCACACAGTCATCATAGATCCAACCTTCACACAACTATAGGACACAATTTTCAGTTATAAGCCTAACTGAAAATTGTGTTTTAACATTAAAAGTACAGGGACGGGCTACTAAAGGAATTATGGGAAATGTGGCTTTTATACTCCCAAAAAAGACTAAGGTTAGTTTTTCTTTTCCATTGATATGATGCAGATCATATAACCCAGTACAGAAATCATTAATTCTCCAGTTTCTTGAAGTATTTAAAAAGTTGATGGCTTTCAAAAATTATAGCCCATTTAGGAAGACATAATGGGTAATGTTATGTAAATTACCATTTAAACAGCAAGTCTAAATTCTTAGCTGTATCAAAAGGTTCCAATTAAGGTCACTACATGTAGTTGGCCAAGGTGAAGAAAGCAGCCACAAAATACACATTTTACCATTTGAAGGCTTATCAGTCGCATGCAGCTGTTCTATCGGCCAGAAGAAATGTAAACTTTTAGGACAGATTTAATTAGGACCAAATGACCTTCAAAATGGGTAAGTTTTAGCAGTCAAACTTTGGTGTCATTTTATTGTTTTCCTCACAAACCAACCTGGTGTGTTACAGGGCTCATTGGGAAGAACTGGACATCCTGGTCCTCCTGGAACAAAAGGTGAAAAGGTAAACCCCCTTAAAAATATATGTGTGTGTATGTATATGTGTGCATACATGTGTATGTGTGTATACACGTGTATGTGTGTATGTATGAAATGGTTATAACCAAGACTCAGATAACTGGTAGGACAAGATAGACCAGAGGAGGTTGAAGTGGGTTCTCAAGAGAGATCCAGAGGACTGAGTGAAGTTGGGGATAAGGAGGTCTGAACATGGTAGCAAAGCCAACAGAAGCAAGCCTACAGGGATAGGAGCCCAAAGATAGACTCCCATATTGAGTGGTCTAGACACAAAAGATCCATCCACAAGGAAGAGGACAGGCAGAATCTAAGCACATTAAGCAAGAAGCCCAACTGAGTCCAAGAGTCATGAGTGTGCCTATCTAAGCAGTAGCAGGAGCATTAATCATAGGGGATCCAAGCAGTTGACAGGGACATAGAACAGCAGAAAGAAGGGACCCAAATTAAGTCACCCTTAGATCCAAAGAAAAGGAATCCAATCATTGAGGATAACAGTGTACTAGCCATGAAATCTACTAATTGAGGGACTAGGGTATAGGGCAGGGAATGTAGTTGCTGGGGAGCAAGGGTACAAGCTAGGTCACATAGGTGGTGGCACAGTAGATAAAGTGCCAGGTCCAGAGTCAGGAAGACTCATCTTCTTGAGTTCAAACCCAGCCTCAAACATTTACTAACTTCATGATCCTGGGCAAGCCACGTAACCCTGTTTGCCTCAGTTTCTTCATCCATACAATTAGCTGGAAAAGGAAAAGGCAAATCACTCCAGTATCTTTGCCAGGAAAACCCCAAATGAAGGAACAAAGAGTCAGACACAACTGAAAAACAACTAAACAACAAAAAGCATACAAAACAAGAAGATACTGGGAAACTAAGGTATTAGACAAAGATAAATCATAAGGGGTCCTGAAGACAAAATAGGACCAGGAGTAAGATTGACTTAGTTCTGAGCTAGTAAAGAACTAAAACTCCTAATATCAGTTTCCCTAAAGCCAATCTAAGAGCAGAGCCTATAGGCTAAGCTGACTAAGCCTAGATACTAATGCTAAGAGAATTGAAAGGAGTGGGGGAAGGGGGAAATGACATTATAATGTTCTAGTGAAAGTTCATTCTCTTTTTTTAATTACCAAACAGCATCACTAAAAAGAAATGAAGCATAATGATAGTGAGTAACAGAGAAATGCTAACATAAATTTAAAGGAAACAATGTGCTTATTCTATAGAGTTTTAGAAGATTTGCTCTGGTGATGTCACAAAGGCCTCCTTTTTTTTTTCATTCTTCTCTGTCCTCTATGGAATCCATTCAGACATTCCATTGCCTTTGAAGTTAATGGGAATTCCACACTCAGATGAGCTTTGGGGCACAAACCAAGATGAAAAATGAACTTTAATTGTAGATATTGTGCCAGAAAGTGTCTTCTAGTGGCCATATATTTTTCCTTGTTAATTGATTCATGGACACTTTGGCATAATTCCCTGAAGGATGCTTTGCCACCAGTCCCTCACATATAATATAGTTTAGAGACACCCACGAGGATGGACTGCCTGAATGTAATTTGTTTAGGCAAATGCAAAGACTTGGTTCTAAATGAGAAGTTTTGAAAGACTGTGTTGTGCTTTATGTAAATATAAAAGATGGCATGATGCTTTTTATAGGAAAAGCTGGTTGCCACATAGATGTGATCTAAACTCAGAAAATCAGCTAACATCTATGGGCCATCAAGACACTTGAATTATATGAATAGGAAGTGTGTAATTTTCCCTTCTTATTTCTTAGTACAATGAAAATAATGCTGGTTCTAGAGTCAGAGAAGGTAGCCTCAGATTCTGCCTCTAATACTACCATTGTGGCTGGAAAATTAATCAACAAATTTTTAAGTGTCTACTATATGTGAGGCACTGTGCTAGATGCTAGAAATTCAAATTCAACAAATGGAATACTCCTTAATCTTAGGGAATTTATGTTCTCCTACTTTCCCTGGGCCTCAGTTTCCTGATGTGTAAAATAAAAGGGTTAGAGTAGTTGGACTGGATGTAATGCTTCATGCAAATCCACACACAGATTCTACTGTTATTTGCTTTAGATACAAAATTACTGCTCTGAGAAAACCTAGGAATACTAAAATACTTTGAGATTAAAGTTTCCAAAGTCACTATACCTTGGAGAAAAGGAAACTTTTGAACTATATTTTAAAAACAAAATACTATGAAATACATTTTCTCAAGTTGAATCCTGAATTTCTTATCTCATAAATCTTTCATCCTGATTCTTTAGAAAAGAATAATATGTCCCAGGCAATTTTACCGTAAAGGAAATGTTCCCGAAGTAGTGTTCTATAGTTATTACTTATATTCAGTAGGAGGTGCCTTTTTTATTTTTTAGATTGTGCTTATTATTTCATTAAAGAAACTCCTAGTGAGGAAATTCTCTTTAACAATTCAATCAGTACCTGCTCTGCAACTTACAGTCTTAGAATGTTGCCTGACTCTCTGGGAGTTAAGTGACTTGCCCAGGGTCACACACCTAGTATGTATCAGAGACAAAGCTTAAACTAAGGTCTTCCTGACTCAGGAGTAGCTATCTGCTATACCACACTGTCAAATGAAGAAAGCTTTTCATTATGGTTTTGCACACAATTTTACATCAACATTGCCCTTGGCACACAAAAACTAAAGTGGATATAATGCAATCAAAGAAGACAAAGTATCCCAGCCCACTTTGTCTCTTTGTAGAGGCCTCACCACATATATCAGGCATATGAATGCCTGGGGTGGCTATCTCACTATTTCTATCATAATTCTTATCAATAGAAATGATAGAAGAATATGAGAGGAGGAGACACTGCCCTTTTCTGTGCATGAGGAACAGATTCTACCTCCAACACTACCACTGTGACTTTGGACAATTAATCAACAAATATTCCTTAAGTGCCTACTGTGTGCCAGGCACAGAGATACAAATATAGTATATGGGAAAATCCTTACTCTCAGGGAATTTATATGCTCTTAACCTCCCTGGGCCTCAATTTCCTCATCTATAAAATAAAGAAGTTAGACTATTCCTTTAGTTGTATTAAGGGGTCTGGGAGGGAGAGAATTAGGCAAGTAGAAGCCAAATGGTATACCAATATATTTTTTCTAAGGATGGTTCTTTTGACATTCAGATTTATGGTTTATAGACAGTAGGTGACATACAGAAAAGAATAGCTAAACCAAATATTTTCCTATTGTGACATAAAATTCTTATAATATTTTCAGGGCAATGAAGGATCACCAGGAAAACCTGGACCACCTGGACCTCCTGTAAGTTTTTTTCATGGTTGAAAACTTTGAAATTCACATTTTTAACAATGATAACTTATCATCTAATCTATGTTTAGATGAACATAAAACTAACACAAATCATCATATAATTAGATATGTATCTATATATACAAGCACCATAAATAAATAAACCATATACCCATTTAGCCTTGGAGAGACTTGGTTCTCCCCCATTTGTTCTACATGAAAAATACATATAACTTTGCCCTTTATAAATATTTTATTGCCCATTCTGCATGGGTATAATTATGTGATTATTCATTTCCCATACCTTCATACATACATCAGTTCTTACTTAGAGTCGAAGCTCCTAGGGGTCAAAGATAATCAACAAATTAAAAACAAATCAACAAGTATTTACTAAGTAGCTGTCACATTTAGAGTATTTTGCTAGGCAATGTTGAGATACAGAGTTTAGGTAAATTATGGTCCCTGCCCTCAAGGTGTTTGTTGATAAGATGTACAGTACATTAAATTCTCCTTGTGTAATAAATTATATAACAATGTTTATTTTATTGATGATAGTGAAAGACATATGACCAGATATGGAGGAGAGAGGAATAATTTTCCATATCCTCTTCAATCAATATCAATTAAAATTATTAGATTTAACTAAATTTTCTTTAAGGTACCTCCTAGCTCTTGAGATCTCCTCATTTAATTCTTTCCTCATCTGAAACCATGTTGAACCCATAGCAGAAATCTATAGTCTTATGAGGCTAAGGATTCATTCCTCCTCTCAGAACCATTTATGGTAACAATGTGGCCTGTGCTAAAAGAAAGTAGAATATTTAAATAGCATGCTACTTAAATATCTTTCTTAAGAAACCAACATACACTTTTTCCACTTATTGGGGAACCAGAGCTCTTGTAATTCTTTTTTATTTTTGCTTTTTGGAGGGCAGTTGGGGTTAAGTGACTTGCCCAAGGTCACACAGCTAGTTTTTGTGTTAAGTGTCTGAGGCTGGATTTGAACTCAAGTCCTCCTGACTCCAGGGCCGGTGCTCTGTTGACTGCACCACCTAGCCGCCTCCAGCTCTTGTAATAGTTAAAACCAGAACCAGTATGGGCAAAGCAGTATTTTCTTTTGAGGTGCTAATATAGATGATACTTCCTCCTCATGAGGAGTTCTACAGATGGCAGTCACCATCTTGATGACAATTAGCCTAGCCATTCCTTCTTTGCAACCAAGGTTCTTACTTCTCCATTCTTACTGAAGCTTACTTTGTTCCTCCCAACCCTTGCAAGAGCAATGGTTGTTAGCAACTTTCTCATCTACATTTGGATAGTCTTCTATGTAGATGCCCTTCCCTCAACTGTTTCTATCTCAGATGAAAAGGTTCCTCTACTTTCACTCTCCTTTAACTCCCTACAATCCAGATTCTCATCATCCCACTGTTATTTTCTCTCTAAATTTACCAATAATCTTTCAATTTCCAAATCCATTTTTTTCTCAATCCTTATTTCTTTTGACTTCTCTGCAGCCTTTGACAATGTTGACTGCCCTCCTCTCTAGGGTATTCTCTTTTGTCTAAGTTTCAGGATGCCACTCTCCCATTCTCTTCCTACCTATCTGACTGCTCCTTAGTTTCCTTTGCTGAATACTCTTCCAGTTCATGCTCACTAACTATAGGTCCCATGGGACTCTGTCCTATACCCTCTTCTATTCTCTCTATATACTACTTTGCTTGGTGATCTCATCAGTTTCTACAGATTCAATTATTCCCTTACTCTTTATGCTAATGATTTTCAGATTTGCTTATCCATCCCTCACTTCTCTGCTGACTTCCAGTCACACATCTCCAGTTGTCTTTCAGACATCTTGAACTGTATCCAATAGACATCTTAAACTCATCATGTCCAAAACTGAATTCATTTTCCCCCCTAAACCCTCTCCCCCTCAAAACTTCTCTATTACTTTCAAGGGCTCCACCCTCCCCCTAAGCCTCCAGGTTCACAATACAGGTATCATCTTCAATTCCTTATTATCTCTCACCCTCCCATATCCAGACTGTTGCAAAGAACTGCAGGTTTTACCTTCTTCATCTCTTGAATACGGTCCCTTATCTTCTCTCATATGGCTATTATCCTAGTGCAGGAACTCATTATCTCCTACCTGGTCTACTGCAGTAGCCTACTAGAGGGTCTAACTGTCACAGCCCTTTCTCCACTCTAGTCAATGCTCTAGCCATGGAAGTGATAAAGTGCCAGCCTAACCATATCACCTCCATACTCAATAAACCCTGATGGCTCCCTATCATCTCCAGGATCAAATATAAAATCTTCTGTTTGGTGTTCAAAGCCCTCCTACCTTTCTAGTCTTCTTACACCCTCCATTCCCACACATACTCTTAAATCCAGTGACACTGGCCCTTCTGCTTACAGGACAATGTCTCTTAGCTCTGGGCATTTTCGTTGGCTCTCTCTCATGCCTAGAAAACTCTCCCTCCTCATCTCCTCCTCCTGGCTTCCTTCAAGTCCCAGGTGAAATACCACCTTCTATAGAAAACCTTTTCCAATCCTTGTAATTCTAGTGCCTTTCCTATGTTATTTTTTAAGTTTTATCCTGTTTAAAGCTCATTTGTACATATCTGTTTGCTGCTTGTCTCCCGTGTCAGATTGTGAGTTCCTCAAAAGCAGGGATTATCTTTTGCCTTCCTTTGTATCTATCCCCAGTACTTAGCACAGTGCCTAGCATGCAGTAGGCACTTAATAATGCTTATTAACTGACTGACAAATGGGAGATGTAAAGATAATAGTTAGTGGGGACTGATGGATCAAGTGAGGGTTTTTTGAGGATGTAGGATACATAGGCATGTTTGTAGGCAGTAGAAAAGCAGTCAGTAGACAGAAATACATTAGTAAAAGAGTGGGGTGATACAGGGAACGATCTGCTGGAGAAGATAAGTTGGAATGGATTCACTTCATGTGGAGGGATTTGCTTCAGCAAGGAGAAGAACCACCTCTTCATGTTGTTCAGGGGTGAATGAAGAGATAGAAGTGGAAGGTGTCTGAATTATGTGATGTGAGATGAGGAGGAGGCATGAGATGTAGCTCTGAGCAAAGAGATTCAATGTTTTCTCAGTGAAAAAAGAAGGAAAATTCTCAGCTGAAAAAGTAAGTGGATCAAGAGCCATGAGAGCTTTGAGAGGGGATGGAAAGGTTTAGAAGAAGCCATTGTGCCAAGTAGGATAGTGAACCAAGTAGGGAGGAATAAAAGGTTTGCTTTGCAGCAGTGAGGGCCCAGCTGTGATTATGTAACATAAATTTGTAGTAAGCCCAGTCAACATGATTTTGTGGTTTTCTCTAGCTTTGTGATTTAGCTCTTGCTTCTCTAACTCTAGACATGATGCACATGACTTGGAGTTAAGGCAGTGGATAATGGGAATAATCCAAGACTGAAACTTGGCCCAGTGAGACCTTCAAGAGAATAAGGAGGCAAGGGATTCAAGAGAGAAGGGAACGATGTAGCATTGAGATGGTTCCACAAGAAGTCAATATTGGGAAGGGAATAGAATGTAGCTGGTGCAGGGGTGATGGCCTGGGAAAGAATTTAGTGTTGAAAAGATGGGAGTTTGAATAGAGGCAAAGAATAGGATTTGGGGTTGCAAGGAAGAGGGAGAGCCAGAATGACAAGAGATAAATCTAGGGTATTTCCTTAGCAACAGTATCTCTTTTCATATTTTCAAGCTTTGTGGTGAAGTTCAGGATGCCATATTTTTGAGCCAAAAAAAAATGAAGGTGTTGATTACTTGCACTGGTTCACTATAAAGTTCAGCTGACATCAGAATCCCCAAATGGTGATCTGGTATCTATTGCTTCTATGATTTTTTAAAAATAGAATACACAATAATAAAAGAGAAGGCACAGTTATGAATATTTGTTCACACAAAGAGGACTAATTTGGCTTGACATTTACTATGACATAGCCAACATTTTAGTTAGAGAAGATCATCTGCTCTACCTTCTTCATTTTAGAGCAGCAGAAACTAAGGCCCTGAGGGTAAAAATCCTTACCCAAAGTCACCCAAGTAGCTGGCAGAAAATCCAAACTAAAACTCAAAATATCATCAGATTCCCAGGGCACTCATTATCTCATTATCTTTTACAATGGGTTGTAATGCCATGCACAGAAGCTTTCCAGAAGAACTGCTACTGTGAACAGCTTTTTTAAGATTCTGATTACTCAGTATAGTGATCACTCTATTCCATAACAAAAACAAAACATGCATGGAAAATCAAGGTATAGCATAATTCAAAATACAGCATTCACCATATTACAACTTATCACAGAAAATCATAATATAATATTCACAAAATAGTCTCAGAGTAAAATAGTTACTCTTAAGTTAACTCATTCACTTCTCAGTGGTATCAAAGTACACAGTCAAAGTCTTCCACTCATGGGGCAAAGTCTTGATTAACTCAGTCACTTATCAGTAACAATGTCTCAAATTATTCAAAGTACAAATCAGTCACTTATTCAGTAAAGTCTTACTAAGTATCATATATAAAACCCTCCACCCCTTAGGTCACTAGTAAACTATAATTCCATAATTACTCAGTACCCAAGGAGAGGTCTTTTCATCTTGACTTGGGGCCTGTTCTCAGATTCCCTGGATCACCTTCCATGGTTCCAGATTCTACCTGGATTCACCAGACTGTCACCTGGGTTCAATGGCAAACAGTTCCCAGTTCCTTGACCAGCTCTCTGGGCAGGTCCTGCTCCACACTGAACTTCACAGGGTCTGGTCCATGTCAGATCCTTCATCATTTCTGATTCAGGGAATTCAAGGCTCAACCAAGCCACAAACAAAGTCTCAGTATCCCAGTCATGCTTCAGTCACCTGGGCTCCTGGCTCCTGGGCTCTGGGGCTCCTGGCTCTGGATTCTGGGCTCCTGGGCTCCTGGCTCCTGGCCTCCTGGCTCTGGGCTCCTGGGATCCTGTTCAGAAGAAGCTCCACCTCCACCACAAGTTCTCAGGACTCAGTTCTCCATTCTTCTGTAGCTGCTCTGTCACCAGATCTCAGTCTCAAGGAAATTCTGACTGTGCCTCTCTGGGGCTTTTCTTATATACACAGTATTACCTACTTCCTTCAGCCAACCCCTTCCTGTTTTGTCAGTTAACTCGAGACAGGAGTTAATACCTTCTGTTCCCCTAATCAGAGGCTTCATCAGTTACTAAGTATTAAGTACCTGTTGCTTTTGCCAACACAAAAGGTATCTTCAAATTCAAAATTACATTACCATTACATGGGTTTTGGAAAAGCTAAAACACTTACTAGCTGTGTGACCCTCAGCAAGTCACTTAACCCTATTTGCCTCAATTTCCTCATTTGTAAAATGAGCTAGACGAAGAAAATGGCAAACCACCCCAGTATCTTTTCCAAGAAAACCCCAAAGAGGGTCATGAAGAGTCAGATACTGCTGAAACTGAACAAAAACAGGTAAAGGTTAGGGTTTCCATGAATGAAAACTTCCTGTCTTAAAGATTCTAGAATTATTTATTTTGAACTTTACAAGTTACATACAAACTTTATGCCTACAAAGTTGTTCCCCATTTTTCCTAGGGTGTATTTTATAGATAAATTCACACTGACATAACACATCTACTCCTTAATCATCTGTGTCTCATGAAGAAACTGGAGGAAACTACTTTTCAGTAACCAGATTTTCTTGCATTCTCATTTTTATTAGTTCTCTTGTATGTTAGCCTATGGTAAATGCTACTGAGGTCAGCAGACTATAAACAGCATAAGCTGGTAATTCAGCAACTGAATTTGAATGAATAGGTACTATTTTCCTTTGTATCCATAAGTTTCTCATCTGCTGGTTTTATCATTTGTTTCAACCTACCCTAAAAGTACCTTTATGTTCCAGGTATGACTTTTTCTTTTACAGGGGTTTTTGTTTCTGTTTTTTTCCTCCCTAGGGAAGGTAAAAACAAAAACTGAATTTTTGTCACTATAAATTCTGTCCTCTATAGCGTTAACTTATCTTCCTAGTTGAATATTTTGCCATTCTTGGAGTTAGCAGCATATATTTCTAAAATCCAGTATAAATCATAAATTCTACTGGATCATTGACATGAAGGAATGGAAATGATAATTCCTGTGTAAGTTGAATGATTTTTTTCTCATCTTTCAGGGTTTGCCACTCATTGAAGGGAATGGAATGAGCAGTTTATATAAACTCCAGGTAGTTACTTTTTCAATCACTTGAAATCATTTTCCAGTGTTATATAAGTATTAATTGGCACTTTTTCCCTTATCAATTTAGGGAGGTGGAAGTATTGCTACTTATCCTGGACCCCCTGGTCCTTCAGTGAGTACTTATCTCTTTTAAGTAAACTTATGTTAGCCAAACAGTGATCATGAAAAGATTCTCATAGTCAGTGACAGCCTTCACATTGAATTGCAGAGAAAATTTTCATAGCACAAGGAAGATAATTAAAAGACTTGGGTTGTGGTTGCTAAAAAGTTTCTCTACATTAAAAACAAATAATTAGAATTTTGTCTTACTGTAATACTCTCTGAAACTAAAAGCATGGGATCATAGATTAACAGTTGAAAGGGACGTCACAGGTCATCAAATCCAACTTCCTTATTTTGAAGATGAAAGAACAGAGAACCAGAATGGTTGTAACTTGTCCATGGTGACACAGATCAGTGGAGCCTGGGATATTGCTCCAAATACTCACTCTACCAAACAACCCTATTTTTGACATGATATTCTTCAGGTATTGATTTTTAAGGTAGAAGAATTGCTCTGGGCAGATACAAAGTTTGCATGACTTTTTAGTCATGAATATAAATTAACATATTATATACAATATATTATATTATGAATATTATAATTAATGTAGAAAATATACCAGAAGATTAACCAATGCAAACTGAGAGTGGATGCTATGGCTCTTTCTATTTTTGCTAATCACTTAAATATATTTCAATGCTTTTCCTGTAGGGTCCGAAAGGAGATCCTGGCTCAATGGTATGTATATATTCGCTTTTTTTATCTTTTTAAAAAATAGCAATTCTTTCTAAATTGAAATTGGGGAATACAGTGAAGTGGGTCTATCTTTCTAAATATCCATAAGTTGCAATTTAAAAAGAATTAGCCTGTGGCAAACATAAGAAAGGCAATATGCTTATTTTTTTTTTAAAGATCCTTCCATCTTCTCCCAAAGCCTGATTTTGTTACTGTCACTTTATCTCTCAGTCTTAGCCTATTTCAGAAATCATTCTGTTATTTAAGAAAGAACACACAAACAGATCTATTGAAAAATAAAACATCTTCTCCTGGTGGAATTTTTCCTATTGATGATTCATTATTTTAGCAGACTGTTGATTTGCCCATTGGTATAACAATTCCTAGGGACATTTTTGAACAAAGCTTCTACTATAGGATGCCCTACTTGGAATGTAATTCCTTAATACATGTGTCAGAGAAAAAGAGAGGCTGTTTGTTTGCTTTATAAACATTATGCACTGATCCCAAAGGAGAAGATTTAGTATGCTGTCATAAACCTTCTTATTAGGAGTAATGTATCAAGAGGTTAACTCTCAGCATGTAATGAGAATACCTTATCTAATAGCCAAGAAGATGATAATTGGATGCAACATCCCTCTCAACCATGGAGCTGAACTCTAAAAAATCTGCCAAATTTAATTAGATTTCCTTAATTCTTTGGCATTTTTTTCTATTCCATCCTTTTCAAACATATGTTCTAGCCTGTGTGATCCCCTTTAATGTCCCCTTAACCTTCAGATATAGATTCAAAACCAATAGATTCTTTCCTATTGTCACATGAAATATTTTAACAGCTATTTCATTCTGCTTCCATCTGATGAGATTAAATTAATGGATGCTAAATCAGTGAAAAAATCAAGTCAAAAAAGGCAACCATTGCACATCTGACTAAATTTTAAAATAGAGGATTGATGAATCCAACATTTTCTCTTCTTCTCGGTAATTGGATATATATATGTATATATATGCATATATATACATATATATATATATATATTCATCACCTTGAGGACAAAAACAATTGTCTTTCCCTTTGAGCCCCTCTTCATCCAGGACTACCATACTACCATATTTTCAATTGGATTTAGTGGTCATCTTTGTTTCCTTACTCAAAAGTTGTCAGTTCTTCACCTGCAATATTTTTATTCTCTGTTTCAATAACCTAATTCTTCATCCTAATTTGAATCATTTTTTCATATTATCATGGAAGTCCTTGCTTATTCAGTCTTCCATTTTCAATCCAAATGACCAGAATGATCTTTCTCAATCACCCAAATAACTGCAAGATGGTGAATTGGTACCAGATACAATACAATTAGCTTCCCTGCTGGCAAATTTTGCTACACTATTGATTCAGCTTTATCCTCATGCTATTAGTGCTGTTAATAAGAGAAACTGAAAAATTCATCAGAGGAAAACAAAAAAAATTCAAATTTATTTAGGTGGGAAAGTGAGTGACAAGTGACATAGATGGTTAAATAGATTTACATGGAATTTGAACCTGGTAGATTAGTCAAGACTCAAATATGAAAAAACAAATGTGCAAGCTCCAAAATTAACCTGGCAAGCAGTCTTCTGTTTTTAAGGACTTATACAACAAATATGTAAGTTCTTAATATTTTTAATGTGTGCATCTGTGTGTGTG
The DNA here is from genome assembly GCF_028583685.1 of Petaurus breviceps papuanus. Classification (NCBI taxonomy): domain Eukaryota; kingdom Metazoa; phylum Chordata; class Mammalia; order Diprotodontia; family Petauridae; genus Petaurus; species Petaurus breviceps. The sequence continues at coordinate 24,979,083 of NW_027187351.1, forward strand.
TATATATGTGAAAGGGGGGTGGAGAGACAGACAGACAAAGACAGAGCAATCAGACTGAGCTAGGGAAAATGGAATATAGGTAAAATTTGTTTTCAATATCCTTCTACCTCTCCTCCCCTTGTCACCTACAAACTCCTTTTCCTCCATTCCAAAATGCTCGTTGTAGAGACAATCCTCTAACCAAAAAGTAATAATTACAGTTGGTGGACTTTTTAGGCAGGGTAGGAGGAAGACATAACAGCTGCTCTGAGGTGAAGTTCTGTTTGTATGACTCTCAAGGCAATACCTGCTCCAAGTAGTATTTGGCTCCCCCTTTCTCTAGATTCCATGTAAAGCCCCACCCTTCTATTGCTGACATTCACATGTTACCATTTCCAATGACAGTAGTCTTATGAATCTTTGTATTGGAGGAATATCCAATAATTATTTTATTATCTCAGATGTCACATGTTATTCCTCACCATAAAAGCTAGTAAACTCTGTGAGGAAAAAGATTATATTATCTACTTTAACTTCATTCAATTAATATTTATTGAGCATCTAATATATGCCCATGAGACACCAAATTGTAATACATAATCTGTATCCTCAAGGAGCTTATCTTCTTTTGTAATTATCCAAATAATACTCCACAAAGGCAGAACTCCATCTCTTCCCTCCATACCTGTTTCTCATGCCTGGAATATGCTCCATCTTTACCTATGCCTCTTAGAATCCTTTGCTTCCTGCAAGGCTCAGCTCATATTCCTCTTATTAACCTGATTCCTTTGATTCTCCCTCCTAAAGTGATCATATATAGACTTACTGTTTACATGCTTTTTCTCCCCACCCTACCCCACTCCTGCCTCCGTGGAATGTAAGCTGCTAGAGAGCAGGGACTATTTTGCTACAAATAGTGTCCTATATATAGTGGGTGATTAATAAATGTTCATAGCATTTATTTAGTGAAAGAGATGGTAAAAAGTCAAGTAGACTGTTCAACTTGGGCCACAGAAGTAGCAATTTTCTTAGTGGTGGCCATGGTTCCAGTGTCTCATCATCATCTCCACAGGAGGACCTTGATATTAGAATCAAGATCAAAAGGGCTTGTTATTTCCACACAGTATGCCTTCCTGGTGGGGAGGTTCACTCTGGAGACTAAAATGTAAATGAGTTTGCTGAGTGGGTACTGCATAAAAACAAAAGGATTTTGATGTTCCTAAGATACGGCTGACTAATTAAATGTCCTCCTTCACTTTAATTTATAGTTTATGGGGAGAGTAACTGGACAAGGAAGCACAAGTTGACAATGACACAAACCCTCCCCAATCTCTAACTCTTAATGCCCACATCCTTATTAATTCTCATCTTGGCTTTATAAGGAAACCAAGGGACATGAACTGATATGTTTTCATAAATTAATAAGAATGTATGGCCTTCTTATTAACTGAGTAACTAGGACCCAAGTGAGAAACAAAGGAAACCTCTTTTCCCATAGGCTTTTGTGTACCACTTCTCTCCCTCCCGGCCTCCCTCCCTCTCCTCTCCATCTTACCCCCTCTCACCTTTCCTTCAAACCCCACATTTCAGTAATATTACCTGTGAGAAAAGTCATAGCTACTGTCACCTCTAACAATAGGTTGCAACTGCCAATTCATCCAGACCATAGACTTACAATTCAATTCCCTAAGGATGGCAATTAAAGTCTTTTCCCAGGATATCTTCTCCACAGAATAAAAGATAAACAGTTCCCACAAAATGTCACTTTGGACTATTTTTCTTTCTCTGTCTCAGTTTACTCACTTATTCTCTCAAGAAAGGGTAGGTCTACTCAGAAAGGCCAAATTATAGGTGATGAGGTTGCTTGGTGGGCAAAGAATCAGAGCAAGGGGGTTTTAATGTTCCTAAGTCGTGGTAGGCCACTGAAATGTCCTTCTTCACTCTAACTCTAAACTGGTGTTACCTATTAGCATCAGAGCATGTGGACAAAGTTGGAGAAATACTAACAACCTCATACCTTTTGATTCTCTTTCCACCATAAAGACTAATGCACTGTTTTCCTTTTCCACTCACATATTACCCTTTTCAAGATGATTTACCTTATATCAGTTACATTTAGATTGTTCTCTTCATAGCGAGATTTTGGGAGAGTCAACATCAATAAACTATGATGTCTAAAATGCTTTGAGGCTTCCAGATGTAACAGCCAAAAAAGAAGCAAACAAATACATGTGCACACAGGGAAAGCAACACTTGCCGTGCATTCATGTCCCCGGAATCATTTGTCAAGAAGGAAAGACTAAGGAGATGAGGAAGAAAGGCCTTACAATTAGCATAGCTGAAGCATGTTTTTATCGGTTGCCTCCTCCATTATGGGTGTTTAGCTTGAGCCTATGAACCATTGTCTGGGAAGCTGCTGATGCTAGTGATATTAAAAAGACACTGTCTTCTTTCCTAGATGTCATCTTTTGAGAATAAAGACAGGGAGAACTTCAGAGCTATCCTTGAAAAATAGAAGTTCTTAGCCTGGGGCTACACCTCCCCCACGACCTTTGCTGTGAAAAGATTTCAGGGGATTCTCAAACTAGGATGGAAAATTTTTAACATTTTTTATTTCCACTAACCTCAGACTGAAATTTAGCCTTTCCTTCAGTTTTTTAAAAAACATTATTCTGAGAAAGGACTTATAGGCCTTACTACACTGCTAAAGGATTCCATGAAAACAAAAAGGTTAACAGTCCCTGCTCTAAAACAAGGCTCTGATTAGCTTAGTCTGGGAATCAAAAGCATTCCTAGAAATTGGACTAACAAATGCAGTTTTGTGTAAGGCAATGTCTTATTAGCCATAGACACAAATAGATTTGTGGAGTCTCTGTCGAGGAGTCTCCACTCTTTCAGAAACATGGAGAGGATACATCTCCTTTATACCCTCTCTCCAGAGGGGAAGGGATAAACTGATATACTAGTACAAGTGATGGATGCAATGCAGGTATGGCAGTGATGTGTATTGGCAAGATAGAAAAGGCAATCAGATCAAAATTTTTGTGTAGTCTGACATTTCAGGACTTTGTATGTGACTGCATGGAATTCCCCTAGCTGGAATCCTCTTTTAGCTGACCAAGAATTGGAGTTTGTGTCTTTCTCTGCATCATCTCATTCCAGATAGATACAAAGGGATTGATCCCTACCCTTGTATGACTTGGAAATCCACGAAACCTTGGGTAGATCCCCAAATACACTTTGTGAGGGTGGTGGGAAAGAACCATGTAAATGAAGACCATTGATGAGAACTCACCCCAATTAAAACTAATTAGGCTCTTGTCTGAGAAGGTGTAGCAGCAAGCACCCCAAGCGTCTTCAGGGTTTGCTGCCAACACAGATTCTTGGATCTGCTTTGATAAAGGAAAGCAACTCAAACAAGTTTACTTTAATTAGTCAGACATATATTGTTTACCTTGTTCAGGGGAAAAAGGTCAGCACCCCGAACTTCAAAGTATACAGGCATAATTATCAAGACAGAAACAGATCAAGTAGACAACTTTCCAAACTGTCCAGCCATTACATCCATACCAAATCAACATCTGGGTTTCAACATCTGGGTTTTTCAAAGCCGGGGGGCTCTGGACAACGGCTTCCCATAATCCATGTCAAATCACAGAACACTTCTCAAAGTGAGCCCCAAAACAAAGCCTCACACCTGGGCTTATATAACCTCCTGGCTCAGAGAATGTAACAACCTTTTGGACTCACTGGCCAATCAAAAAGTATCTATTGAAAAACAAGCCTCCCACCCCAGGCTCCAGGTGTACTTTAGCCTAGGGGCAGGGAAGATCCTTAAATTTACATTCCCATTACAGAAGGTGACACTGAAGGTCCCCCATGTCTATTCTGAAGGAATTTATCCATGTACTCAACAAGCATTTGTTAAGTAACTTCCTGGTGCCATTAACTGAGCTTTATTCTGTGGATACAAAGTCAAAAATGAAATAGTCCCTGGACTCAAAGAGTGAACATTTTTTGAAGACCCACACAGAAAATGAGAGGTAGTATGATACAGTGGAAAGAAAGCTGGGTTTGAAATCAGAAAACTTTGGGTAAATCACTTAATTGCTTGGGGCCTCATTTTCTTCATCTATAAAATTAGAAGGTTGGACTACATGACCTCTAAATTCTCTTCCAGGTATGTCTGATCCTAAAGTATCATCTCAATATCCTAGTATCATCAGCAATACATTCACAAGCCATCTCTCTAAACAGGTTGTTTCAGCAACTCGTTCAGATCATCCATTTTGATTCTCATTTGTTTTATTTTCAGAGGTGATATTTTCTAACCTTATGAATTTATGAAATTTAGAAATTCTGAGAGTGCATCCCAGTTGGAGACTACTGTCTCCTATATCCTGACCATAGATATCATTCTTGGTTGGCTGACTAGTTGTCTGTTAATGGACATTTAAAAATTTCTCAAACCCCAGCATGAAAGGCTGTCTGCCTATTTATTAAATGCTCTTTAATGAGGATGGGATAAGAAATCTTAACAGAAATCTGAGACTTGACAATGTTTTCAAAGTAAATTGGTGTTATATCTGTCCATGTGTGCATAAATACATTTGAATTGTATGCCAGTTATGGAAGTTCTTTCCTATGTAATTGTATTTAAATGTGCTAGTGTCCTAAAAGGGTAATTTAATATGACAATCATTATCTGGATTGCTTTTTTAAAAAACTAGTATTTGTCTCTTCCTATTTGCAAAGTCCATTCTTCAAGTTTCTTTTATTCACTATCAATTTACTCTATCCTATTTACCAATCCTAGTAGACCACAGACTAGAACATGTAAAACATTCAAATAAAATAAAAAGTTCTTATGTCTTTCCTGTATCTTAGTGACCATCAGTGTGAAAAATTGCCTCTATAAGGTGCCAGAAATGTCCATTTTCAGGTATTTCTCCTAAATAAAACATCCACAATACCCAGGCTCCTTCACAAAATAAATAAGGGATATAAACTTCATTGAGTGAGTTTTGTCTTCATCTACTCTTGAAATGTGTGGACAAGTTTTCCAGCAATCAAACAGCCCCAGGTGCTTCTATAATTGGCAGACTTTGTTAGAACCTGTCCATTCATTCTAATTCTGCTTGAAATTGGTCTGGAGTTGACCTTGACCACCAGAGCTATTCATTCTGATTAAGTTCTTAATCAGAATTGAAACAATCAGAAAATAAACACACACCACTCTTGGGAATAACTTTTTCTTCAGCAATTTTTAGAAAAACAAACAGCAATAATGCATAGGCAAATAAAAGGTGAGAAAAATAATGTATTTTTATAGCAATTTAAACTTTACAAAACAACCATTTACATTAGATACGTGTAAGTAGTGTTATTGTTTAAAAAATTTTTTAAATGAGACTCAGATGAAATGATTTGCTCATGGTCACACAGCTAATCAGTGTAGGATTTGGGATTAGAACTCAGACCTCCTAGCGCTCTTTTTATTTATTCCACACTGCCTTCCCCCTATCATTAGCAACACCCTTGTTGACTATCTCCAATCAGTACTTGGGTTTTCTTTGTAAAGGTGCACTCCCTTATTGCTGCTTCAAACTTCACATAACTATAATTTCTTTTTTTTTTTTAATTTTTTTAAGCAATCGGGGTTAAGTAACTTGCTCAAGGTTACACGGCCAGTTATTTCTGGGTGTGGTGCTGAGTGTCTGAGCCCGGGATTCGATCTCCAGGTCATCCCAACACTGGAGCCGGGTGCTCTTACCCGCTGAGCCACCTGGCCGCCCCTAAGCAATTGGGGTTAAGTAACTTGCTCAAGGTTACACGGCCAGGTGTTTCTGGGTGGGTGCTAAGTGTCTGAGCCCGGGATTCGATCTCCAGGTCTTCTCAACACTGAAGCCTGTGCTCTTACTTGCTGTGCTACCTGGCCGCCCCACATACCTATAATTTCATCAGGATTGGGTACTTCCTCCATCAACATAGCTCCCTAGCCCTCTTTAATTGAGTAAATGGACTTTAAAAGTTGATCTGGCCAAAATAATACATTACCCCATGGCCAACCTGGTGATGACTCTCTCCATACCTAACTAGGATACCCTTCAGATATGTATCGCATTTGTAGACCTCTACTCAAAGCTCAGTCTTTCTATCTTAATCAAACCCACCAGAACTGCTTTACCCTTCTAGATCTCAGGGTCACATCATGTCCCAACTATGTGTTTAAGTTGGTTTGGTCAAGATGCTGTTGAATGAAATATTTTAAAACACTTTGATCCCAGTTACTCTTTGTTTTCTACTTCCATTTTTTCCCCCTAGGGAGAACCTGGACCCATGGGGCTTCCAGGACTAGAAGGATTTCCAGGTGTAAAGGTGAGACTGTCATAAAGCACCTGAATTAGAAGTACTATACTGCTATTTGTCAGTCTATCATGACTTCTGTATTTATTTCCAAGGGAAACCCCTTAATTTAAAAGGACAGCAATGACACTGACAGATGGTTGTCTTTATCTGCAGTTGTAGGTTTTATGTGAAGTTAGATAAACCTGTCAGGAAGTATGACCTCAAATATGAACATATATATGTATATATAAAGAGAGAGAAAAGGATATATAAAACAAAGAAACCTATATTTATGGTGTTGTTTTACATGTGTATATACCGTGTTTCCCCGATAATAAGACACTGTCTTATTAAATTTTTTGGAAAGAAAAACACCAGAGGGCTTATTTTCAGGTGAGGGCTTATGTTGTCCTGCTTCAGCTCTCCTCCGTGGCACTGCTCTCAATGGCGCCAGCAAGCAAATCACTGGGGAAGAGCAGGATGACGCGCTCACTACTGCAGCTCTGATTGGATGCAGCTCAGAGCGCGGTGTGCATTTCATGGGGGGGGGGGGGACGGTGCATACAGAGGGTACCGTAATGTAGCATGTAGCGCAGGGGATCACCTTCATTACAGTAGCAATCTCAATAGGGCTTATTTTTGGGGGAGGGCTTATGTTAGAGGAATCTTACACAGTAAGGGGAGGGCTTATTTTCGGGATAGGTCTTATTATCGGGGAAACACGGTATTTATATATGTATGTTATACATATATGTGTATATATATTATAGAGAAAGAGTGCAAAAGCAGCATGGAATAATTTAGGGATTCTTAACTTAGGGCCTGCATGTATTTTTAAAATGTTTTATAATTATTTCTTTTATTCCCTTTGTAACCTTATCTATTTTATTTTATGCAGCTAAAAAAGTTGGTCTTATCCTTAAAATTTATCAGACTGACAAAGTGATTCATGACATAGAAAATAGAATACTGGTTATTGAAGCCAGAAAGACCTGAGTTCAAATTATGCCTCTGACACGTACCAAGCTGTGAGACTCTGGGGAAGTCACTTAACCTCTCAGTGCACTAGGCAATTCTCTAAGACTCAATGTTGCAGAGAAGGTGCTGACTTACATTGATAGAGGAAATTTTCTTATGGGAGTTCCTTGTACTAATGAAATTACAGGTCCAGACCTTATCCTTATCCCAAGATATACATATATGTACACATATACATATATAACATGTATATATGCATGTGCATGTCCATATACATACACAGCTAGGTGTCACAGTGGATAGATAATAGGATCTGGAGACAAGAAGAACTGAGTTCAAATCCATTCTCAGACTCCTACTAGCTGTGTGACCCTGAGAAAGTCACTTAACCTCTGTTTCCCTCAGTTTCCTCAACTATAAAATGAGGATAATAATAGCACCTAGCTCCTAGGCTTGTTGTGAAGATAAAATGTGATATTTGTAAAGCCCTTTCTAATCTTAAAGTACTATATCAGTGCTAGCCATGATGATGTACATGTATGATGTAGGTCTTCCTCTAGAAATCAAAATTCTTCTCTAAGAGAAACAAATAACTGGAAGTATCTTTGAAATAGTGTACTCTGAGTTCTGAGTCACATATCAGCAAGTAGAAAAGTAGAAACTTCTGCTTCCAAATTAATGGACAATAATAGAAAAATAGGGCTGGTAGGTGGCACTGTGGATAGTGTTCCAGGCCTGGATTTGGGGAGATTCCTCTTTGTGATTTCAAATCAAACACTTATCAGTTCTGACCCTGGCCACTCATTTAACCCTGTTTGCCTCAGTTTCCTCATCTGTAAATTGAGCAGGAGAAGGAAATAGTAAACTACTCCAGTATCTTTGTCAAGAAAATCCCACATGGGGCCACAGAATCAGACATGACTGAAGTGAATGAACAACAACAAAAATAGAAAAATAACTAGTTAAAAACTCTTATTATTGGGAGGTATCCTTCTGAGGAATATATAGAAACTTTGTGGACTTCGAACACATATGTAATATGCAGGCAAATATGTCATATATGCCTGCATATACATTCCATATTTATGTATACATGGAACTCCAGTTTAAACAACATCATTTATAGAATCTGATAATATTACTATATCTAAGAGAGAGAGAGAACAGAATGAGTAGCAATATCTTAAGTATCTATAGGAGAGGTTGTTTAAACCAGGGTTCCAAAGGCATATATGTACATGTATGTGTGACTATATATACATACATACACATAAATTTATATATCCACACATGTGAATGATGAAACAAGATGGTTAGAGAAATGTGACTGCTTTCATGAACTCATGTTTATTTACCATTTCCTAGATTTGTACAGATATAGGAATGAGCAGTGATGTAGGCCTTCCTGTAGAAATCAGATTTCTTCTACAGAAAGATCATGTATATGAATAAGTCCAAAAACACTGATCTCTATGTGTACTTTAGAAGACTAAAAGGAGGGGCAGCCAGGTAGCACAGTGAATAAAAGCACTGGCCCCAGAGTCGGGATAACCTGGGATCAAATCCGGGCTCAGACATTTAGCACCCACCCAGAAACACCTGGCCATGTATCCTTGAGCAAGTTACTTAATCCCAATTGCTTTAAAAAAAAAAAAAAAGGCTAAATAGATAAATTCTCACTAAATTGCAAAAGGGTTATAATTATTTTTCCATTATCACCCATTAATTTGGAAACAGTAGTTTCTACTCTTGATAACTTAAAACCAGTTGCTCAGAGTATAATATTTAACAGATATATCCAATTTTTGTTCTTCCTAGCTTTCTTTTAAAAAGATCTACATAATAACCCTAAAACAGCATTTACATAGCACCTTATAGTTTGCAAAGCACTTTATAAATATTACCACATTTTATCCCCAAAACAACCCAGAGATGTCAGTACTATTATTATCCCCATTTTACAAATGAGGAAACTGAGGATGAGAGAAATTAAGTGACTTATCTAGAGTCACACACCTGGTTTGTAGCAGAATTTAAACTCACATCTTCTGACTCCAGGTTTACTTTTCTACAACTGTGCCACCTAGCTGCCTACGTTTAATTACTAGTATACATGGCATAGTATATGATGCCTACATCACTTTTAGTCAATACTATATTCCTATGAATCCAGAAAGTGCTAAATAAACATGAGTTCGTGAAAGCAGCCAGTTCTCCATTTTCCACCCGTTCCATGTTTCTTCCTTCACTTATGAACTTGCCATTCTTTGGGCAGACACAAAGGTGTAATAGAAGGATCATTGGAGTAGGAGTCAGGAGATGTATGCCCTAGCCCCAGCTGTACTGCTAAGTAACTATGTGACTTTGGGCAAATTATTTAACCACTTTAGGCCTCAGTTTTCTCATATGTAAAATTAGGGGGTTGGATTCAGTGAGCTCTAAGATTCCTTCAAGCTCTAAAAATCCTATCATCCCACTTATTTTCACCAGCATTTCTTTCTTAGTATAGTCAGCGGCTGATGACAGTAAAAGTTACCTAGGATACCAGATGACCTCATTTTCAAATGACTCTCATGAGAACAATTGAACCACTATACTGTTAAGAATAACACAAGCGAAGTTTTCTTCCAACTGGAGAAATGCATATAGTTAGAATACCTTTAACTGTTGATATTTTCATTTCCATCCTCCATGTCTTCTGACTAATAGCAATGTCTTTTTAAGCATATAAAAATAGCATATCAATTGTTTTAATAGTTTAGCATTACCTACATCGCTCTTAGCCACTACATTTCTAATAGCCTAAACTTAGCCACAATATGTTTAGCTTTTGATTTTTAAACGTTCATATTGTAACAATAATAACTTGAATCCTTAGTTTCATTAGAGCCAATGTTTTTGTTTTTGTTTCTTTAAGTAAAAAGAAAAGACCTGGTTGGTTTTATTTGTGTTATTGTTGTTCAGAGCTGGATCTAAACTTGTGTTTTCATCAGTGTAGGTACTCCTCACAAGAAAACACACTCCACTGGTGCCCATAGGTAGCTCATCCACAACTTATAGTCTTCAAGAGTTATCTGGGGACACTAAGCCATTAAATGACTTGTATAGGATTGTAAAGCTCATATATGCCAGAAGAGGTACTTAAACATCATAATCTTCCTAGCTCTAAGACAAACCCACTGTGGGGTTCTATCTCTGGTTATGCATATTAATTATTTTTTCACACATGCTACCCCCCCAGGTACAATTTATTACACTTTAGCCAGATGCAGATTATTTTAACCAGTAATTTCATATATAAGTATAGCATTGCTCCACCACCTTCATCAAATAATTTGATTTTAGAGTTTCTCCAAAGAAGTTGCTGAAAGAATTAATCTTTTTTATTTCCTTCTGTTAGGGAGATCGAGGCCCAGCCGGCTCACCAGGAATAGCAGGAACACCGGTGAGTTAATTTTATTTCACAGGGGGGTGAAATTATTGTAAATTATAGCTCATTGGTAAACTTGTAAACTTGTGGCAAGATAATTAATGAGGAGGTTTAAGAACAAAAGAAAAATTTCCATAACAATTTACTTGCCAGGACATAATGGCAACAGTTTCTCTCTTCCACTGTAAAATTATCCCCATCAATATATTTTCAAGTTCTTCATTCAGTAAAAATTCCCCCATTTTCCAAAGAAAACTGGTTTCCAGTCAAAAGTAGTTCACAATCATAGTCATTTCACTGAAAAGTATGCTTCTGTGTTTATTACTCCAACATTCATGCCCACACTTTATCCACTTTTCCATTCCCTAATGGAATGGAAATATCATATATCATTTATCTATATCATTTCTGATCACCCTGGAGTTTATAGGATTCCGCCATTATCACCATATGGCTCTCCATTCTTTGTCTTTTTTCTTCTCTTTCATTCATTTTCTATTTTGTACATTAATGTGCTCTCTCTTTTCCACGTTCATTCTATTGAACTTCAAAAGCTCTAGAAGGCCACTGATGATAAGCAATGTATAAGTACACAAGTGTAATTTACAAATGCAAATTAGGCTTTTCTCTTCTTTATTTTATCTCCTAGTCCCTAGTTATACTCCTCGGCACTCTAGAGACCATATCTTGTAGCCCCGTTGTTCATGCGCTTCAACTTCCTTGCAGAAAGCCATAACCCGCCTTAGGTTTCACTTAGCCCAGTTTTATTAGCTGAGCTTTATTACTGTTAATGTTTCCTCATAAATTAGTCCTTCAATCCTCTCAATCATTTTTGTTGCTCATTGGTGTCAGATATTTTAATCTATTCAAGGTCTCCTCAAATGAATAGAAAGTACAGCATGAAAGGTTGGAATCATTTAGCAGAACCCTGGAGATCATTCTTGTCTTCATTCAGGTTGCTCTAATTAAAATTTTGTGGTCACGCTTCATGAATAGAGGACCATTTATCCTTTTGCTAGGTGCCCCTGCAGAGTAAGTTCATGATAACTTCACAGAAGAGTCATTGGGAACATAGCACTTCAGGCAGCTGTGCAGATACAGAGAGAAAGACAGCAGTCTCCTAGGTAGGACCTATGGAGCTACCCATAAGATATCAAGAGGATCAGAAAACATATTTGATCTGACTCTATTGTGGAGTCTGCTAGGTCACAACATTTGTTTAAATTGTTTTATACTATGGCAAGAGAGGGAGCATGAGATAGTGGAGACAGGGCTGGTCTTAAAGTCAAAAAGAACTAATTTCAAGCCCTGCTTTGGACACATCCTGGTAGTATGACCTTGGACAAGTCACTTAACCTCTCTGTGTTCCAGGTAACACTATATCTATGCAACTGTAGATTGCAAAGCAGGTACTGCTTTGCATTGTTAGAGGAAGGTTCCTTATTGGAAATTATTTTTTTATTTTTTTATTTTTTTTTTTTGCTTTTTGGAGGGCAATTTTGAGTTGTTACTTGCCCAAGGTCACACGGCTAGTTTTTGTGTTAAGTGTCTGAGGCCGCATTTGAACTCAGGTCCTCCTGACTCCAGGGTTGGTGCTCTATTGGCCACTTAGCCACCCCATTGGAAATTCTTTATGCCAGTGAAATCACAGTTCTGGTACAACTAAAATAAAATAAAAGCTTAGAAATAGGTAGACAAATTGTGATAACATGATGAGGCTGATTTTCTTAATAAACATGTCAGTTCAATTAGAGATAGAGAGAAAATGTTGAGTGTGAGACATTGTGCTAGAGACCAGAGAGACTCCAAAGAATAACAGTCCCTACCCACTTGCCATTTATTTATTTAATGGAGCCTAACATTTATTAGTATGTATACATCAAATAGGAATTCTGCTTCAGAGTAGATACTTCCAAGGTTATATGACCTTGATCCATCCAAACTGCCATTGATCAGGACATTTTTGACACTCCCTTTTGGAAGTGCCATAAAAGCAAGCTTATAAGTCATACAAGAAAAGTAACCTCATTATTTTTTCCCCTTTGGCCAGAAACATACTTACACAGCTTATTATTCTCCTAAATTGACTCTTCATAAGGGTGGCTATAATGAACCTAATGGGCTTCACAGGCAGTTCCAAGAGAGCAATTCTGAACAGGTTTGGAGCAAATGGTAGATTCATTGGAAATGCTTCTAAGGTGACTACTTTGAGGACAGCTAGGTGGTGCCATAGTGCATAGCACACTGGGCTACAAATCAGGAAAACTCATCTTCCTCAGTTAAACTCAATTCAGACACTAGCTGTGTGACCCTGGACAAGTCGCTTAATCTCATTTGCCCCAGTTTCTTCATCTGTAAAGTGATCTAGAAAAGAAAATGGAAAACCACCCCAGTGTCTTTGCCAAGAAAAACCCAAATAGGATCAGGAAGAGTCAGACCCAACTAAAAACAACTGAACAAATGACTATTTTGAAGGAAGACAAAAGGAGGGATGAATTCTAATATACTTATATAAAATTCAGTCTCATTGTCTTTTAAACAGGTTCACCACCAATCTTTTGGGATCCATAACCTCAGAGCCCCATAGCTAGCATTTATATCTAGCATTGAAATAGCACTTTAAGGACTACAAAGCACTTTTTAAATGTCATCTCATTTTATTCTCACAATAACCATGGGAATTAGGTGATATTATTATTGTTTCTATTTTACAAGTGAGGAAACAGAGGCTCAGACAGATTAAATAACTTACCCAGGGTCACATACCTAGGAAGTATCTGAGATCTAATTTGAACCTTTCTTCCTCACTCCAGTTCCAACACTATCCAGTCATACCACTGTAGCAGCAAGCACCCCAAGCGCGTCCTCAGGGTTTGCTGCTCATACAGGTTCTTGGATCTGCTTTGTTAAAGGAAAGCAACTCAAAATGGGTTAACAAGCTTACTTTAATCAGTCAGACATATATCGTTTACCTTGTTCAGGGGAAATGGTCAGCACCCCGAACTTCAAAGTATACAGGCAGAATTATCAAGACAGAAACAGATGAAGTAGACAGCTTTCCAAACTGTCCAGCCATTACATCCATACCCAGTCAACATCTGGGTTTCCACATCTGGGTTTTTCAAAGCCGGGGGACTCTCAACAACACCTTCCCAGAATTCAGATCAAATCACAGAACACTTCTCAAAGTGAGTCCCCAAAACAAAGCTACACATCAGGGCTTATATAGCCTTCTCCTGGCTCAGAGAATGTAACAACCTTGTTGACTCACTGGCCAATCAAGAAGTATCTACTGAAAAACAAGCCTCCCACCCCAGGCTTCAGGTGCACTTTAGCCTAGGGGCAGGGAAGATCTTCAAAATTTGCATTCCCATTACAACCACCTAGCTGCCTGAAATACTCAGATGGCAATCCTATAGGCAAATGTCCTTCTTTTTTTTTTTAAAAAAGCAATCAGGGTTAAGTAACTTGCTCAAGGTTACATGGCCAGTTATTTCTGGGTGTGGTGCTAAGTATCTGAGCCCAGATTCGATCCCAGGCCATCCCGACACTGGGGCCGGTGCTCTTACTCACTGCGCCACCAAGTAACTTGCTCAAGGTTACACGGCCAGGTGTTTCTGGGTGGGTGCTAAGTGTCTGAGCCCGGATTTGATCCAGGTCATCCCAACTCTGGGGCCAGTGCTCTTACTCACTGTGCTACCTGGCTGCCCCTAAATGTCCTTCTTAAATATATAATGAAGAGTGTCTTTCTGTCATAATGAATGTAATATTTCACTTTAATTCCTTTCCCAGGGAAAGTCAGGAGCTCCAGGCCCTCCAGGAGTGCCAGGAGAACCAGTGAGTGCCTCTTTAGCATCTAAACTCTGTTCAATACATATGTTTTGAAGTCAACAGTTATTCATATACATATGCATGTGCCTCTGTACGTGTGTCTTTAAGGGTGAAAGAGGACCTGTTGGAGATATTGGCTTCCCCGGGCCTGAAGGACCTGCAGGAAAACCAGTAAGTTTTAAATTTTGTTTTGTTTATCAATTTCTAGTAGGGTCAGGAAAATGATGTGATTCTCAGGAGAATTAAGGTTGAATAAGAAAACCATCAAGAAAATTATTCCAGATTCAGCAAAGGGAACCTTTCATTTGCTGATTCAGCCCTGAGTAAGTCCATTCATCATGAGTTATTGACTTTGTTGCCAGAAATGGTGTTGGAATGGGTCCAGTTTTATCAATATGTGCTAAGGAATTAGTGATGCTTCCCTAATTCTCAGACATTCTTAGGAGTTTGGGTGGGGAATGTTTTGCCACATTATCAAATATAGGTAGATGGGAGCCTTGTAGACATCCCATTTTGATCTTAGGCAAAAAGCTTAAGTGTCAATTAGTTTTTTTCATCGTTCTACTTCTCTTTTTTATCACTGTTAGACAACCTAAGCTTGATAGTGGAAAGCAAATTAGACTCAGAGGCAGGAAGACCTGTTTTTGAATCCTACCTTATATACCAGCTACATGACCTTGGACAACCAATTTCCTTTTCCCAATCTCAGTTTTTAGAATCAAATGAAATAACATATGTAAAGTGCTTTGCAAATCTTAAAGCACAGTATAAATAAGTACTATCATTATTATTATTATACTTATTATAAGTATTATCATTATTATAATATAATATTATTATATTATTGTCTTTCTGCATAAATCACTAGTTCAACATGTATTGCTTCATTGTATGTTGAAGGAGTCTGTGATTACTAGCATATAGCATCAAGATTACATTATAACAAACATCTCTACTGAGGCAAGTATTTTCTTTAAGAAAAAAATTATAATATCCTCCAATTGGAAATGAGAGTTGGAAAGAGAGAAAGATGGGAGAAAATAATTTTATATGACTGTAGACTTAGAACTACATAAGTAGTTGCCTTCCTGTCTTTCCAATATTCGTAAACTTCATTCCCCTTCATTTAATCCATGATCCAGACACATTGATCTACTTACATAGACCTAAAATACAATACTCCATTACCCTTTTCTGTGTCTTTGTACTGGCTGTCCATCATGCCAGGAATATGCTGTGTCTTCACCTTTATTCTTGATTTACCTGGCTTCCTTTAAAACTCAATTCAAGTCGTTGCATTGGTCAGAGTTCTTAAGTTTTTTTGGATCTGTTTGTTTTTACATTGCTATTGTTATACTATGACTTGCTTTCCTAGTTTTGCAGTTCGCTTCACTCTGTATCAGTTCATACAAGTCTTCCCAGGTTTCTCTAAAACTATCGCCTTTTTTGTTTCTTATGGTACAATAGTATTCCATTATATTCATATACAGTAATTTGTTCAAGTCCCACCTTCTGCAAGGGACAGGTCCCTATCCTCTCAGCTACTAGTATTTTCCCTCTCTCAAATTACTTTCTGTCTACTATATACCTTAAGTATACTTAGTTATTTACACGTTATTCTGTGTTACATCTTGCATTCCATTAGACTATAAGCTCCTTGAGTGCAGGAACTGTTTTGTCTTTCTTTGCATCACGGTGCTTGGCACATAAAAAGAACTTAATAAATACTTGACTGCTTTACTGGCTAGAACTCAAAGTGACTTTTGAAGCCATTGAGAGCAACACCCTCATTTTACAAGTGAGAAAACTGAGGTACAGAAAGGTTAAGTCTTTAGACATCATCAACTCATAACACGATAGAATGTCAGAACCGAGAAGAACTTTAGCCAGACTCAAGCTAGTTAGCTCCGTTGTAGAGCAACAAACTAATAACCAAAGGCTATAAATTCAATCCCCCATGGGCCACTTACTTTTGCTCTGTTTCATAACCACAGAGTACATCCTTTACTCCTGTCAGCCATCTAGAGAATGAATGCCTATAGTTCTCAATAGAAATTGGGCAAGATAATATGAATCAATCTGTGCAAATCTATCCCCTTCACTAGAAAAACAACCCAAAGCAAAATTGCCCTATAGGCAGTAGGTTAAGAGCAGGGGTCCCAGGATTTCCTCTTTAACATGATGTTTTGCAAATAGTAGGCACTTAATAAATGTTTGCAGGAAAGAAGGAAGATAGTATGCCGATGATCTTCAGTGAGCTACAGAAGATCTTTTAGGCCCTGTAGTATTCCTGAAAACACTGAATTAAATTTTTACGCTAGATTTATCTTCTTTTCTCCAAGTGACAGAGTTGGCTCCTCTCACATCCTCTCCTTAATCAGCTTTATCTTCTTTGCCTGTGTTTCTGATGTAATAAATTCTGTGAACCTTATATTTCAAGTAACATGTTCTTATTTAAAGTACTCACCATCATTCCCAGGATGTTTCTGAGAGGTTAGGAGACTTTGGTTGGCTTATCAACCGTGACAGATTTTAGTGTAATTTACAGCAGTGAAAACACACAGTTGTCTGCACTTCCATCCTCATAGAATCCATCCTGGCACAATTCAGGTCTCTTAGGTTTTTCAGAGGAGCATGTCCATGCGATTGCCTGCTGGCTAAGAAATCATTTTCCTTACCTTGATCTCTCCCTCTTCAAATCAAATCTCAAAAACACATCTGCAGTTAGGACTCTAGGTATTTGACTTGACCCCAAGTGCTTTTGCCTCTCACATCTTCCAGACAATAGTTCTCTCAATCTCATAAATCTACCAGTAGGGCTCTGCTTTATTGTCACCTCAGGAATAGCCCTGCAAAGTTCAGGAGACTCCACAATTTCTAATAAAAAAGCACTTATTTAGTACTCTCAATGACAGTGATTAAGGGTTCTCTCCTACTTCCTTCACCATGTGCCTACTGAGAGACACGAAGCCATCTTTTGATTGGCAGGTAATTTCATGCTAGGAATTTATTCCAACCATACAGTGAAACTTGTTTCGAGTTTCAATTGAAGGCATTTAATGAGAGTTGCTCAGCACAGGAATATATTAGAGGATAGTGGTGCTTTGACTCATATTACCATGAAAATCCACCATAGCAACTAACCTGGGGGCATCCAGATTTTACAGGGAGTCTTATGCACTGGGATCTATAACTAGTAAGTAATAAGAATAGCTAATGTTTTTATTATACATACATACATAAGTATATTGGGTGAATTTATAATATACATATATATATATAGTTTACAAAGCACTTGACATAGATTATGACATCTCATCCTCACAACCAACCTGTGAGGTATGTAACAAATTATTATTGTCCCCATTTCACAGATGAAGAAACTGGGCCCAAAGAGGTGATGGAATTTATTCAAAGTTATACAACTAGCAAGTAATGAACCCTGGCCTCTTGTCCCAAAGGCCAGGGCTCTCTCTACCATACCATACTGCATCATCAGTATGATCTAGGATCTAATAAACAGGGTCATAAATCAATTCCCTTAAGTGCAACTCATCTATTGGACCATTTCCCTGCCTATGCTTTCTTTTCCTTTCCCTATATACCCAGATGCAGGTAACAATTATTTCTCTCTTTTTACAGGGAATAAATGGAAAAGATGGATCACCAGGTCCTCAGGTATGACAACTACATTTAAAAACAGATTTATAGTCACCTGCAAAAGCTCTAACACTATTGAGACTGGTCAGATGGTCATATGAAGGATCTTGGCAAATATGTGTCCCAATTATGATTTTTTTCAGGGTCCAGTGGGCAAGCCTGGAGATAGAGGACCCAAAGGAGAACGTGTATGTATATAACCATTGTCATCATTTGAGTCAATCTACTATAATCGGGCCTATCTTTGCTGTGTTATTACAGAATGGGTATATAAGTATAGTTACTTGTCCTAAAAACCCCATAATTTTAGGTGAATGAGGATATAGGGAGAGAACAGGACCCCAAGGCAAATGATGTACTGAGAAGCATGCAAGAGACCCTACCACAGTAAGCTACATTGCCAGTGTTTCATGTCTGCCAGCAATAGATATTTCAGTCACAGTGCTTATGTAATGAAAGTATATATATATATATAACTGTTTAGTCTTCACCTCCATCCCCAGCAAAGAATCTCTCACTACATCTACCATGCTCCCATTGCTTACTAGCTTCATGTGATGGTCATTTAAATTCAGCAAGCATTAAGTAAGTGCTTACTCTATTCAAGGTATACAGAGCTAGATATGATGCATCCCTGCTTTCAAAAGCAGTTTGTAATCTAATGCAAAGTATTGGAGAAAAGGCATATTCATAAATAACTGATAACAGTTAGACATGGTAAGGGTGATGATGAGATCTAGGCAAAGTGCTATGGATAATTTAAGGAATGAAATCTCACCTCAAGATGAGGTAAGGGAAAAAGAATGAATGACTTCATGAAGGATGTAGTGCCTGAATTTGACCATGACTGTGAAGAGGGTAAGGAATTTCAATAAACATTAGGAGAACCCTTTCATGGCAAGGATAATGATATAAACATAAGTAGAGAAACAAGAGAAGACAGGATGAGAAAGATAGATAGGATTAGAGGATGGTGACTATTCCAATTTGATTAGACTACAGAACGCATGAAGGAGAATGGTGTAAAATCAGGCCAGAAAGATGGGTTGAAACCAAATTTGGAGGCCTTTTGAGTGCTTGGATCATAGTTTATATTTTATTGGCAGGCACAGAGAAGACACTACATTTTTTTTTAATTAAAAGAAAGATGTGATCAGAGCAGTGCATTTGGAAGACCATTTGGGTAGTAATGTAAAGGATGGATTGATTGTAAAAGGGATAAACTAGAGTCAGGAAGACCAATTAAATGGATATATTCTCTAAGTGAGAAAAGAGAAGAGTATTTGTCATGGAAAGAGAAAGCAGGGGATTAATATCAGGAATCTTGTGAAATCAGAAATGAGAAAATTGACCAACTGATCATATTAAAGGTCGAGGGAGAGAGGAGAATACAAGACTACTCTGAAGTTGTTGATTTTAATTTGGGTCTACATCTGTAATTTCATTAGTGAAAGAAATTCAGTCTGTGAAACTCCTTCAGATAATACAGATCTCAACTCACCTGCAGCCTAAAGTCTTAGATACTTGGTGTTGATATCCATAGATATGATTTTTGAGTCCATATGAGTATATGAGTTGACCAAAGTAAACAATGTAGAGAGTGACAAACCATCAGACAAGGATAGGGCTTGAAGGAATATAAGGAGGCTAAGTAGCCAGCTAAGAAGACCAAAAAATAAGTGGTCAGAAAGGAAGGAAGAATATAGAATCATGGAAGATGATAGACGAGAGGTATCAAGGGGATCAAGAGAGAGCATCAAGAAAGGAAACAGTGATGACCAACTGTTAAATGTTGAGGTGATATAAACACTTGGGCAAAAGAGAAAAGTCCATTAAGTTTGGCAATATGGTGGCCCTAGGTGACCTTAGGGAGAATTGTTCCAGTAGATGGTGGGGAAGGAAGTCATATTACAGAGGGATGAGGAATGATTGACTAGTAAGGAAGTAAAGAAAACAAATAGAGACTCTTCTTTCTAGAAGTTTTACATTGAAAAACAAGAGATAGGATGATGGGTTTGAAAAAAATGTCAGGGTCAAGGAAAATGGTTTGTTTTAAGAGAACCCTACTTCCACAAAGTCCTATTTTATGCCTCACGATGGCATGAAGATGGCTCTATGTCAGTGAAGTGCAAGTTCATGCTGGTCCCAGAGTGGACTCAAGGGAAAGGCTGAGTCTGAAGTCTGAGGACCAACCCAGATAAGTATGGTTCTAACCATTATAATGGTCACTATATGAAGAATTATTTGGCCATTGCAGTCAAAGAAACAAAGAAAAATTAAATTTTCAAACCCATGTGACTTCCTTCTACTTCCTAAGTGAATAGTGAGGAGAAAAATCAAATCATCCACACACCTTAACAGTAGATTCTGTAAATATGAGACCTTTGAACAATGACAAACTGACATAGTAATCTTCAATAATAAATTTTTAAGCATTTATATAGTACCTACTAGTGCCAGACATTATGCTAAGTGTTTTACAAATATTATCTTATTTGATTCTAGCAACAACCCTGGGAGGTAGGTGCTTTTATTATCCCCATTTTAAAGTTGGGAAAACTGAGGC
Source organism: Petaurus breviceps papuanus (assembly GCF_028583685.1). Taxonomy (NCBI): domain Eukaryota; kingdom Metazoa; phylum Chordata; class Mammalia; order Diprotodontia; family Petauridae; genus Petaurus; species Petaurus breviceps. The sequence continues at coordinate 24,999,875 of NW_027187351.1, forward strand.
TTAAGAGAGCTTAAGTGACTTGCCCAAGGTCACACAGCTAGCAAGTATCTGAGGCTAGATTTGAATTCAGATCTTCCTGACTCCAGACCCAGCACTTTGTCCACTGTTAAAGCTTAATAAATGCTTTAGCTAATCTAACCCGGTACAAAAGCAACAAGAAACATTATTTCAGTGACATTTGATCATCTCCTCTTATAAGGCTCACAATAAGTATATGCAAAAAAAGCAGTTTTAGTTGGTGCATCAACATCTAGGGAGAACTGTGATCCTCCTAATAAAGTCAAAATAAATGCTGACACTCAGAAACTCCAGAATAAAGGTGGGTTGGCACTGGGAAAGGCAAACTGTATATTGGAAAATACATCTCAGGTTTGAGAAATTAGAAGCCAAAGACTTGTGTAGCCCCTTATCAGCTGACCTAAATGACTCCTTTACAACAATTATGTGCTTCATTTGTAAAGTACTCTGAAGTTTCCCACATATATATATATAAAAACAATATATTTTAGAAGAGAATCAGAAGGACCTGGACATGGCAAACTACGAATAATTTGACAAAAAATTAAAATGACATCCACTGCCATATAGGAAATGACTGATTACTTGTATTAGAATCATATAAATCACATAAAAAGCTGTGTGAAGTCAAACTATCCACTAGTTACAATAAAGGTTAAAATGAACATTAGATTAGACAACCAAGCAGTCAAAATGTATGTATTAAGTTCTTATTATGTGATAGAAACTGTGCTAAGCAAAACTAGCACCTACCCAGGAGGAACTAGATTAGAAGAAAGGATAAAGATGAGACCATTTGCTAACCTAAAGGAGTCACCATAATGAGAAGGCAGAAAGAACCCAAAAAATGCCAGATAGTTGTTCTTTTTGACGAGTGGTAAAACATGGTAGCCAAGGGCAATACCAGAGTAGAGTAAAAAATCATTTGTAAAAAAATATAGGAAAACATGGCATAAATTTAAGTTCAGTGTAGCCTTATAAAACAGAATATAAGCAGTAGGAGCAAAAACAAGTTTACAGAAGACTTGGAATGAGACAGAACCCAACCACATCATCCCAAAAGCATTTTAAATGAAACTAGTGAGAGGCTACCAAATGATGGAATCCTTCCATGTTTCGATAGATCTGTAATCTTATCATTGTGGGCAAACGCTCCAATAGTGCAAATAGCCACCAATACATATCCTTTCATCCCGTCCAAATCACGTCCTCCTGCAAATCCTCCGCAAGAGGGTCATTTAACAAGTGCTAGTGGTCTTCCTCGAGATATCTTGACATTGCCTGACCACAAATTGAGTACATGGGTTATCCATCTTTTATCCCCTCTTCTTACAATGTAACTGGCCCCTTATCTTCTTCAGGTAATACATCTAATGTTTTTACACTGTTTTTAGTATACAGTCCTTTTGTCATATGCTGTAGCTGATTCATAACCCATTATGCATTTCTGTACTGCTCCTGGGATTACATGCAGTTTTAATTCTTCAAAAACAGAAGCAGTTCATGATTTGTAGCCATATTGCATCATAGGAAGATTATTGATATTAAAAATGTGAGTCTTTATTTCATGGAGTCTTCAAAATTTTTCATTATTTCATTAGAGTCTTCAAAATCACTGTGCAACTTTCAAAGGGCAGTCTAATATACTCTCTTTTTCCTATTCACTTCTGGGTTCAGTACATTGTAAAATTTGAAGTATCTGTCTAAAGTATACATACCAACATCTATCTAAATTATATATAAGTAACTCTGTGGGCTGACCATTCAACTGAATATATAGTCTGAGCAAAATGCATTCTTCATTCATTTGGTGGATATGTGGATGACAAAGCCAGACTCTTTGGAATGATTGTGTCATTTAGGAGGCTCTGCAGTATAACAGAACATAATACAATCAGCATTCATTCATAACTGGGAGTATTTAGAGGACTTCACTATCTATAAGGAATCTCCCTTCTATTTAGACTCTGCTGGACTATTGGACAGAAAAAATATCATTGGCAATTATGTGCCTTCCTGTTTTATGCCTCATCCAAGTTTAATGAGAGTCATCATAATTGATTCAGTTGGTATACTTTTCATGGAATGTTGCATGGTTTTAAGATATTTAGAGGAGACATTTGGTTAAAAGAGAGTCCTTGGTGACCTTCAGTACTAGGGAATCAGAAGTATGCTATTATATTATATTCTCTATACTTTCCAATGACATTTATTGTTGTAAAGATGTAAATATAGAACATTATTTGCAAAAAAACAAGCTTATTATATTCTCTCACTGTCAGCAAGGATTTCTGTTATACAATGTATAGATTATTGTAATAAAGATTTTGTGAAGACTGGAAAGTTGGTCTATTAGTCAGTAATTACCAGTATTTCCTTGATTGTTTTTCTTCAGAGGCAGCTAGTTAGCACAGTGGATAAAATGCTAGACCCGGAGCCAGGAAGACTTGATTTGAAATATGGCTCAAACACTTACTATGTGACCCAGAGAAAGTCATTTAATCTCTATTTGCCTCAGTTCCCTCATCTGTAAAATGGGGATAATAATAGCACCTACCTCCCAGAGTTGTTGTGAGGATCAAATGTGATAATAATTGTAAAGCACTTAGCACAGTGCCTGACACATAGGAAGTGCAATTATAAATGCCAACTATTTACTATAATAACTTTTTCTCCAAGGATTTGGTGTCTTCCTCTCTTTTGGCGTAGTACAGTAAAAAGAGTAATGAATTTGCAATTAGAGGACCTGTCCCCAGTCCTAGTTCTACTCTTCACTACCTGCATGACCTTGGGCAACTTGTTTAACCTGTTTTCTCATCTCATTTGAACTAAATTACCTCAAGTTGTGGGTAAGCCAAAGAGTAATGGAGAAATGTATCTGGGCTGCAATTGAACTGTAACACATTTCCAATTATGGCTTAAATGAAAGAATTTCCCTAAGAGCTAGCTATCTCCAAGAAAACTTATGGGCAATAAATAAGTGGATTGGTACTGCTACAAGAGAAAGGGATTACAGATGGACAATCCAAGTGTTATCCTTGTAGCCATTCTCCTAGAATAGAATGATCCATAAGCACCTCAAATTCAACATGTCTAAAATGGAACTCTGTTTTCTCCACTTGTTCAAACCTCCCTGTATAGGGAGCCATCATCCTATTAGCCAGATTTACAAAATTAATATTGACAAAAAAATTTACAAAGACAATTAAAAAATTACCCCAAACTTCTTCCTAAAACTTCCATACCAGTTAAAGTTACATAGCATAAATTCATAATGATCCTAATTAGCAAATTTAGGATTTCTCCCCAAGAAATGCCTGCCATGAAGTAGAAATAGGAACAGAGGAGGCGGATGATAGGAGTTGTTCAAAGTTGAGAATAAACAGGAAAAGAATAGTGTCGAGTCAAGGAGATAAGGGATCAATGGTTAGAAGAGAAAGTATTGGAAAGAATTGACTGAGCTTACATACTACACCAAAAGAGGGTCAAGACTGGGCTGAGAAGAGAGTAAAACCAGAACAAGAATGATAACCTTAGAAGAAGAGGAAAGACATAAGGGATTAAACATCATCATGATGTTCACATTTACGTAGTGACATAAGCTTTAGAAAGTTCCTGTTTCACAACTCTGTGAGGTAAGTAGCACAAGTATTATTAGCCCTATTTTGCAGGTGTAAAAAAAAGGTTCAGAAATGTTCAATGATTTATTCTTAGTCTCGGAGCTTCCAAGTGTCAGAACCAAGACATATTCATGATGCCTGACTCCAAGCCTCCACTTTCAAGTAAACTGCAATTTTAGAAAGAGTAGTGTTACGAACCTGGTAAAATTCCATTTTCCTCTGAATTCTCTCCTTAAATCCAGTACTGTGTTTCCAGTACTATCTGCTGGACATCACCACCTGAGTGGCTCACTATAAGCCCAAACTCAACTTCAAAACTGTATTCATTATCTTCTTCCCAAAATCTGCATCTTCTGAGAGTTATTTCTGTGGATAATACTTCACTCTCCCAGGCACCTAGACTCAAAACCTTGGAAACATCTTTGCCACTCCCTCATCTTTTACATAGAATTAATCACTGAGTTCTGTTGATTTGACCTTCATATCTCTCACATGTATCTCCTTTCCCCCTCCCCTTATCAACACACTGCTTCAGATCCTCATTACCTTTCCTTCAACCTATTTTAATAGCCTCCTAACTAGGCTCTCTGATTCACATCTCTCCCCTTTCTAATTCATCATTCTTATAGCTTATAAAAGAATCTTCCTGGTACACAAATGACCACATAACTTTCATGGTCAGGTACCTTCAGTGACTTCCTGTTGCTTAAAGGATAAATTACAAATTCCTTAAGACCATCCAGAGTCTTACTCCAGCTCATCTTTCTCGCTTATTCTATGTACTCCATATTTCAGCTAAACCGAACTGCCCTCTGGTCCTGAGGTCTGCCAGCCACCTCCCAACTTTCCATTTGTGTAGTGTGTTGTCTTTTTTGACATACAGTAAATGCACGTTTTCCTTCAGTATGGCATAGTGGATGGCATCCAGAACTTGAAGCCAGGGAGATCTGAGTTCGTGTTTCTAACATTTCCTAGTTGTACAACCATAGGAAGATCACGACCTCTTTGAACCTCAGCTTCCTCATTTGTTTAAATTAAAAGTAAATACT
>NW_027187351.1:25004571-25012402 GCF_028583685.1 Petaurus breviceps papuanus
AGTTCCAATACCAATGAAATCAGCAATCCAACCCCAATCTTAGTCACTATCCCTGTCCTATTCTCTCGAGACTCATTCAGGTACCACCTCCTCCATGAAGATTTCCCCTAGCTGAAAGTGATTCCTCTCTAGTCATTTTTATGGTAGTTTGTATGTATTCCTCCTCATCCCCATGACTTTAGCATATTAGCTCACTGATACCAGGTTGTGTTCCATTTTTGTGCACCCAGTGTTTAGCGCAATGACTTGAATCAAGTAAGCACAATGAGTGTTTATTGACTCAAGACTGTGACTAACTGTAATTTCAGAGTTTTAGGTTTGAGAAGTGAAGGAATTTTGAATAATAAGTTCTGAAATGTGAGGAAAAAGTGGTCTTTAACGAGTGGTTAATGTAAAGGAAATATGGAAGTCACAGGAGCTAAGAATTTCAAATAAATGAGTACAAAAGGTTATAGAAGGCAGGTAGGTAGCATAGTGGATAGAATATCAGCTCTGGAGACAGGAAAACCTGAGTTCAAATCCACTTTCAGACACTTGACACTTACTAGCTGTGTGACCTTGGGCAAGGAACTTAACCCCAATTTTCTGGCCAAAAAAAATGGTATAGAAAAGGAATGAGGGAAGGAGAATTTGTAATTATGCCTTTGGCAATGCCAGTGACTTTCAGAGAGTTTTATTTTTATTACCCTGATTGATGATGATTACTCTCATCACCATCATTCTGTGAGTCTGGCACAGTAAGATCATTTTCTCAAAACCATTGTTATCTCATAGAAGGCAGTAATATAGGGTCTAAGGACTAGGAAAGACTATTTTATCTTGTAAGTGGCATGCAGACTTTTCACAAGACCATATACTAAGAATCTATCCCTTTGAAAACAGCCAGATTGCCAACAGTCAAATGTAAGGACTACGTAAGTTCATGAAAAACCATTGCATGCTTAGATCATTGTAGTACCAATGCAATATTTACAGCACCTACAAACACGATAAATACACTGACCATGACTATAAATATTCCCTCATGATGCTCAATTGCAAAATATAACAAACCCTCTGTATGGAGGACAGAAGCAAAACATTTATTCAGACACCAGAAAACCAAATCCCAGCACCAGGAAACCAAATCTATCATAGCAACATACAAGTTAATGCACTACAACATAGCATTCTTTAGCCTTCCAACAAACCAATACAAGATCAATATTTTACTCATAAACCTGACTAGCTCCTTGCCTGAGTATCCTCTCTCTCCCACCTTCTCTCTGGCTCTGACTCCCAGCTTCCTGTGGTCTCTGCTCCACCCCTCAGCAACTTCTTTCTACCACAGGCTCCATGTGACTACATTCAGCTTATTAGGGGGCAGAATTTATTTTCAAAGCAGGGAAAGTCTTCAAATTCCCCTAACCTTATTAAGGGGCAGGGAAGATCTTCAAATTACCATTACCATTACAATCATCTACCCCCCACAAAAAAAATTAACTATTTCCTTTCCCTTCCTTTCAAAACCCACCAAAACTATTGTACTCTTGGGCCTAATTAAGAGAGGCATGGTATCCAGAACAAAAAGTTTGTTGCTTAGCCATTTTTCAGTCATATCTGACTCTTCATGACCCTTTTGGGGGTTTTCTTGGCAAAGAAACCTTAGTGGTTTATTATTTCCTTCTTTAGCTCATTTTACAGATGAGGAAACTGAGGCAAACAGGGTTAAGTCATTTGTCCAGGGTCACACAGCTAGTAAATATCTGAGGCTAGATTTGAACTCAGGGATAGGAGTCTTTCTGACTCCAGTCCCAGAGCTCTGCACCACCTAGCTGCCCCAGAACAAAAAGACTAAGTATCAATTGCTATCAAGCACAACAACAACATAGACTATTCATGAGTGAAAATGTCTCATTTGGTACAAACACACATGTTTAATTTTTAAAAGCAACTCCTAAACAGTTAAATAAGAATTTTTTATAATCCAATAAGACACAGAATTAATTCTAAAAAGAAGATGTCAGCAGTATTGGATAGTTATCAATCTATGTCAGGTTGGTATACTTATCATTGAGCTAAGAATTTTCCTCATGGTCAGGTGGTTGATAGTTCTCATTAAGTATTTTTCTTACTCTCTCACACACAAACAAAATTAGACTTTTATTTTGTGGAATTCACTTCCAGGTACTCTAATGATCAATGCCCAGATAATCCCAAGAGCACTAAACCCCAAAAGATTTGTCTTTGATAACACTGCTCTCTTAAGGTGACCACAGATAGACTACATTTATAAATATACCCAGAATATCAGTCAGGAGAAATTAGTAGGGAGAAAAATGAAGAAATGCACACAATGCAAATGCTAATTACCATTTAAGGAAACATGTCTGCTTTCTAGTGGACAAAGTAATTTTTCCTATTAGGAAAGGCATTTAAGGCTACTCAAAACCAAATGAGGTATTAACATACAGTACTTTGACCAGTGCAAATGTCCATTTACCTCTGAGATACAGAGATTAAGAAAAATAGACCAACTAAAAGGTACTTGTATGACATCTAGATTTTTATTTTTGTAAGTTTTTTTTTTTTCATAAGGAAGTAATCTGAGAATCCTGAGGAAGATAGCATTGCACAATGGATAAAAAGTTAGCACAGAAGAAAAACCTAGTTTCACATCCTGACTCTGACACATACTTGTTATGGGTTCTCAGGAAGTTCTCTAAAATAATAGAGTTGAGGGGCGGCCAGGTGGCGCAGTGAGTAAGAGCGTCGGCCCCGGAATTGGGAGACCTGGGATCAGTTCTGGCCTCAGATACTTAGCACCCACACAAAAAATAACTGGCCTGTAACCTTGAGCAAGTTACTTAACCCCAATTGCTTTAAATAAAATAAAATAAAATAATAGAGTTGAAGAGCAGATGCTGATAGAAGGAGCTTCTAATACCAATGAAATCATAGGTCTGGTCCAAATGGAGGTGAGATTAACTTAGAAAGGTATCATAGAATCACAGTATCTGAGTTAAAAGAGACTCATTCTATGTTAATGAATAAGAATTCTTCCTAATTTATCTGAAAAGAAATTATATCACTTTTCTGGAAACTTCCACTAAGAAACCCACTACCCTCCTGAGTAGCCCATTTCACTTCAGATGGTGCTAATTATAAGGAATTTTTTTCAGATCAATCCTAAACTTGCTTTTTTGAAAATTGTACTCATTGCTCCAAGATCAGCACTTTCATCTGTGTATAATACATATTTATCTTTATTTAGACCTATATCTGTATTTAGCTATATGTTTAAGTGATTACTATAAAGGAAAATGGAATTTTCACATTAAAAATACTTTAAAATGTTAAAAAAAATCACCTGGCATAATAAATAGAGGCATTGGTATGAAGAAGACTTGGTTTAATTCCCACCTGTAACTAAAGTGATAATTGACTATGGATAAGTCACTTAATATTTCATTGCCTCAGACTACTCTCTAAGACTATGAAGTATAGATGAATAGCTGATCTGCATCTGTAAATAGAGTTTCTATACCAGGAGTTCTCCCACACAACTTGAAATGACAGATCTGGAACAAAAAAAAACAAAAAACAAACAAAAAAAGAACAAAGACTAATTATATTATAAGGGAAATGATTATTTCTGAAAGGATGATGGCAATAGCAAACCTCTTCTGGGCCAAATTAGGCCTACCTTGACACATGACCATATGGACTTCCCAATTTCTAACTGAAAAAAAAAATAAAGAAAAATATTTTGGTTACTCCTTTGCCTTCCAAAAGAGTATCCTTCTATACTTGACTGCCCACAGAGAAATTAAGGAGAAAAAAACATCCCTGCCACTGATGGAGAAAACAAAATAAAAAAATCTCTACTCTTTCAACATGAGGAGAAAAAAAGATCAGGAAAAGACCCAAGGGACTGTAGCTTTTATGGCCATCCATAAGTGAAGAGAACAAACTCAAGAAAAAAGCTGAAATGATCTGCATTTCAAAGTCAACTGTTTCTGGTTGAGTCAGATCACATAGTAGGATCCAGGTCTTATTTCTTAGCTCTGCCCTTGAGTATGAAACAATGTCTTGTCCTCTCTATTGCATGGTCTCAGTTACAAAGGTCAATGGAGATGGTATTCCTTTTCCAAGGAAAGAATCTGTTTTGAATCAATAATGTCCTGCTCTATTAACAAATAGAAAGTCACATTCTCAATCTAGCCAACATGATTCATCGGAGACCACCATTTTGAATTAAGCAGATTGTGCTCTATTAATAATAGAAATATACTTCCTGAATTTGTGATGCATTGGGGACCTCTCCTTCCTTAGGCCTTCTACTAGAGTAGAAAGATAGCTTCTAGTATAATAGGTCTCAGTATGTCAGTTATTAACTGTGCTGTTGTACTATAATGCTAAGTATGGCTGTACAGGCAGCTTCATTAATAGTCCCCCAGGTGAGATCTACCTATCATCATACCCACTGTATTATAATTGAACAGACAGCTTCCTAACTTTACTAACATGTTTCTCTATAACAGGGTTTTAGCCCTTGGGACATGATAATAATTGTTTGCTTTTTTTTTCCAGTTAAAGAAATACAAGGGAAATAGAGGTTTTTACATTTTCCATATTCAAATATTTATGAATGGCAAGGAAACCTTGGCATAAAATAAGCATTTGAGGAAATTTACAACAAATTCAGATATATCCAAGTAATAACTTTCTAACTTCTACTGACTCATATCATCTAATGAATGGCCATCTTGAGAAAATCTCTCATGGGTCCTTCATTTATGCCTTTTGAGAAGGCTCTTCACTCTTAGCTATCTAAGGACAGATAGAAATGGCTTCCATCATTTATGTTGGCTTTCTTTAATGCTTCCCTTTCCCAAGTGACTGGGTTTGTATACAACTTAAAGCAGATGTATGTGTTCAGGGTACATCTATCCACACACACACACATAAAAATGTACAATATATTTGAAATACAAGCACAATAAACCACAAGTCTAAAAAGCAAGAGTTTCAAATGGAAAGCAAAATAAGACAAAGCAGGAAAAAAACAGGTCAAATGCATGAATTCAAGAGAGACTCAGTGCCCTAAAATTTGATAGATTACCCTTTTCATAGACTGGTAGAAAATTCAAGTGACAAATTCCTCTACATCAATTTATCTTATTGTTCGAATGACAACCTGGGCCTAAGAGTTATATGGAAAAACAACATGAAACAGTAAGCATTATAGAGCATGGCAAATAAGTCTGGTTTGATGCTTTCCAGCTTTGCTACCTATTAAAATGAGTATAGTGCCCTAAGAAATGTTCATTTTCTCTGATAGGGTGATCAAGGAATACCAGGAGACAGAGGTCCACAGGGTGAAAGAGGAAAACCGGGCCTTCCAGGAGTGAAGGGGATCATAGGCCCCATGGGACCCCCAGGAAACAAAGGTTCTCCAGGAACCCCTGGTTACCAAGGACCTCCAGGTTCTCCAGGGACCCCTGGAATTCCGGTAAGCTACATCAGAGTTGCTTGTTAAAAAAAAAAATCATTATTGTGAACTCAATAATCACAAACAAGACAAGAAACTGTGAACTTTTACCACATTCAGTATATTATTTTTAAGACATATATGAACCTAATCAAAGTAGTAAGAAATTGCTTTCTTGATTTTTTTTTTTTGTGTATCTCCCCTCCCTTCCCTCTGTACAGCTTTTAAAATGTTTTATTGATGGGGCAGCTAGGTGGCGCAGTAATTTTTTTTCTTTTGATCCAAAGGCAACTTTATTAAAATTATGCATTTTTTTCTTTGAGAGATTTTACTTTAAATTTCAATACGCAATACTGGTCTAATGATTGGAACAGTAGGTGAGAGTATCAGGTTCATGCTTTGGAGAATCCGACCTTTTGTTCATTGGGGAAGATTGACAATATTCTCGTTTAAGGTTGAACTGTATTTAATAGGTGTCTAATGAAAGCAACAGCATCTCATGGAATGTTGGTTTGGTTGTACAAAAAAAGCCAGCCGATACATCTATCAGTGCAATAAATAACTCCAGTAAGTAGCATTTCAGTGGCACACAAATCATAAATACTATGGGCCAAAACTATACTCCGGAGTCGGGAGACCCAGGATGGGTTCCGGCCTTAGATACTTAACACCCACCCAAAAAAACTGGCAGTGTAAACTTGAGCAAGTTGCTTAACCCCAATTGCTTTAAAAAATGTTTTATTGATGCCCTTTTTTTCATTTTCATATCTTTGCTGCCCATGAACTTACCAACTTCTCCTTCTCTCAAGAGAAACTTTCCTTTTTTAAAGTTATATAGCATGGAGCCAAACCAAATCAAGATACAGGCCATTTCTGAAGATGTATGTCTGGTTCTGTACCCTTATTCCATCAGCTCTCTGCCAAGTGGTGGAAGATATCCACCATCATCAGTCTGTTAAAGTCATGATTGCCCACTGATTTACTCAAAATTCTGAAGTCTTTTACAGATGTGATTCAGTGCTTAAAAATAAAATGTACCAAAGTGATGTGAAGTCATACTTAGATCAGGTCTGTATCACACCAAAACTCCATTTTCTTGAATAGACTGCTAAATGATGGCCATAGAATAAGAATGGAAAGGACCCTGATGAAGGTCTTCCCAGGGAAAACTGGCCTAACCATGTTTTTTGGTTAAACCTATGTACAGAAACCCCTTTTTACGAAAAATCCTTGCTGTGATGGCCAGTAAGTTTTCAATAGAGGTAAAATCTCTCAGAGTAAAAAAAAAAAAAATGGGGGTCAAAATGATGTCTGACTTCCTCACAAGGATGTCAGAGGCATTAGACAAAGTATTGCTATCGTGATGGACCTTGCTCAGGTTTCTGTATTTTTCCAGATTTGGTCTTTGTCTTAGAAGGAATTTTCATATACCTTCCTTTTTCTTCTTACCTTCTTGTTACCTTCCTTACTTCCCCAAAGACTCACCTTTTGCAGGAATCTGTTTTAAAGATTTGCTGGTAACAACTAATATCTAGATGAAGTAACTTGTTTTATAATCTATGTCAAGTTTCCAATTTATTTAACCCTCTGTACAATGAAAATGGACATAGGAAAAAGGAATTTACTTAGTGTTCTGTGCTACCCTTCTCTCCCTGGACATTGCACACACTGCTCATAATCTCCCAAATCGAACAATTAGATATTTCCATTTAAAAATAAACAAAATACATTCTCTTAAATCCCAGTGGCACCTAAAGCAATAACATGCTTATTAAAATTCATAGCTGGTGGTACAAAACATCAGATTTGAATGATGCTTAATAAGGATTTGGAATAAGTTTGGCAGCTATATGTGGGCTTTTTTATCAAGTAGATAAAAAAAATTTAGCTTACACCATTCAGCTTGAATGGAGAGGCTTTATTTCTTCTTCTTTCTCTCCAGTTCTCAGGTCTGAGCTACTACTGCTCTCTTTTTTTTAAGTTGAGATCAGAGGATGGTTCAATCTGATTATCTCTGTGACTAAGTAAACTGAAGGTTTAAACCATTTTAGTAAGGAGAGCTTTATTTAGTATAGATACAATAATGTGTAGTTTTCATTCCTAAAAATAAAATCTCATTTTGAACCCAATGAATAATACCCACCAATTTATTATTTATTTCAGGTCCTACCTGTTTGAAAACCTACCAAACTAACTCAACTTTTTCTTTTCCTAGTTTCCTTTAGAAATGGACTTAATTTGGATCAGTCAATTGTCAAGGATTTATTTAATACCTATAGATAGATAGATAGATAGATAGATAGATAGATAGATAGATAGATAGATAGATAGATAGATAGATAGATAGATAGATAGATA